>NC_092636.1:50126815-50428205 GCF_039555335.1 Amphiura filiformis | reverse complement strand
TAAAAAAGAAAAATTGGATTCGTCTATACTGCAATTCCACGTTCACCTCAAATATCCCCCGACTACGGGGTAATGTCTTGAAGTACAGCGAATCCCGCACGTTTTGACGACATAATATAAGTTTATTGTACAAATGCGCACGAAGCGCGTGAACATTTTGCTATATTGAAGCTAAAATGGTGAAATACAGGGTGTCCCAGAAAAAATTACCGAGCGAATATATTTGGACGTAAGTCGAGAAATAGACATCAGAATCCAAAAGTCTTAACATCAGCGTGTAGCCCATCTTATTCTGCATCCCATACATTAATTTTACTGGAATCGATTGACTGATTGCGAAGAAATGAGCGATTACATAACGCATGCCTCAATTCACTTCATTCCAAGTTTGAAAGAAAGATCATTCAACACAATGAGCACTATAGTGGTTAACTGTCAATGGGCTTCATATTTTGTTCTGTGAAATCCTTTTCATTCTTTTTAAACAATCTGTTTCTTGCAAAACATTTAATTAGGTTTTGTTCAAATTTGAAAACCTGCACGATATTGAAAATGAAAGCTTGCATGTAAGATGATGCTCGGTACTTGTAAATATCTTTTTTCGTTAATGTTGATATAATATAAATGTTGCATAAAGAATTATTGCATTAAAGAATATTAAAATATTTCTCACACACATTCCAAGTTTTTGGAATATTACGTAGACATTGTAATGCAATCTTTTAAAACTTCATGTTACATGGTATCAAAAACCACACGTAAACTGTAAGCACTTGATCATTGCCATTCTTGGCTCATTTAATGTTCTTTGGAAAGTTAAAATATGACATATTTGCATAACCTAAAGAATTAAAGTTGGAAAGCTTCCAATTGCAGAAATCAAAGGTTTCTCGGACAAACTGTTATTCATCTTCAGTGATAGCATGAATAACATAACATCATTGGATTATAAAATAGATAATGTGGACTAAATTTAATGAGATACACAAACTTAAGGAAGCGGTGAGCGAGTATGAAAAAAACGCCTGTGATCAAACGTGGAATGAACTGCATTGATGCGTGCATTATGTAATCGTTAATTTCTTCGCAACCAGTCAACCGAATCAGATAAAATTTTCGTACGCGATGCACAATAAAATAGGCTATGCGCTACATTTTAAATTTTTTGATTCCGATGTGTACTTCTCGACTTACGTTCAATTGTATTCACTCGGTAATTTTTTCTGGGACACCCTGTATGGTGCAAAAGTAGAATAATTTGAATGAAGAGCGCAAAAATGAGCTCGAGGGTAAAATGACCAAATGAGATTAATTTGGACAGAAACCCACATACAGGTGTTACGTCAACGTGGGGGTGATTGTATATACTGTGCCCCTTATCAATTTTTGGTAGTTGCCGCACCCAACCCCATTTGCCACGCAGGTTGACAAAATGGAAAGTTGCCAGAATTTGTTTTGATTGTAAACACTATCATGACTATCGTGAGCAAGGCGTGATGGGAGGGGAAGTTGATGATACTAGCGGTTAGCAAACTATTACTATGTCTATAATATACATGAGGCCCTGTGAAAATTAAAGAGTTTTCTAGAAACATGAGAAAAGGGGTAATGAAATGTAAAGGGCGGCCAGCGCAAAACCTTTGCCATTTCATCTGAAAATGACCATACGGTAGATGTTATATTTAAAGCATCCATATTGAGTTTGTCAAATAGCATAAAAATATTTTAAGCACGGATTTTTAATTCTCACTGCACGGATTTTTAATCTCACTGCACAAACGTGCCAGGAGGCACGTTAAAATAGCCCTTGCCCTGCTGCCAGTTAGTTACGGTACGCGCTACCACTGAGTTTTGACAACAAAAAATCCCGGGAAAAACCCCGGTTTTAACCATATTTTCACTGATTTTGAGGCCAATTCTTGGTCTTGACCGTTTTCAACCAAATAAAGTGCAATGCGTTCCCCGTATATTCCTCAATCTCCCGTATGAATGTGGCTGTAAAACTAAACGACGATTCATTATAGGCCTAGAATAAATAATAAAATTCACGCGACGTAGCCTTAATCTCTTGGCTGCCAACTTCGGTGCAGTGGCGGAAAATGGGGTGCGTAGCTCTGCGTAGGGGCGAAAAGCTAAATGTATAGCTATGCTATATATTATTATGTAATATCATGTATATGTAGGCCTATAGGGTGGGGTGGGTGCAGAGGTGTGTAAGGTGGGTAGTGGGGGTGTATGTAGGGAAACTTTGGTGTGGTAATCAACACACTTTAACCATGACTTTCAATGCAAGGCTTATTGTTGCCACAAATGTTTTTTTTCCTTACGGTTATTTAATAAGTTTTTATAACTTCCATGTTTAACCTGGTATTGTTTTGGCTGCTTCATTAGGGCCTATGACTTTCGGTGGGTTTCCAAAAGCAGTTTCAAACAAACACAAACAAAAGGCACCATACCCAGTCACCTTCATGACAATTGAAACACTACGTCAAGTATTAACATCCAAGTTATTCTGTTTTTAGGCAAGCAATTTTAAATAATTGCTTGAATAGGTTTTTATTTAAAACAAAAACCTGTTTAAGTTAACAATGAAAATGAATGGTTCTTATAAGGCACAATCTCTGATGAGGAACTCAAAGCGCGTAAAGCACGAAATTTACAAACAAACATAAAAACAATCAATTTATAAAGATGTTTAAAAACAAAAACCTGTTTAAGTTAACAATGATAATGAACGGTTCTTATAAGCCACAATCTCTGATGGTTCTTAGAAGGACAATCTATTTCTGGCGTTTAAATAACGAAAGTCTGGGGCGTTACGCCGGGGCGTTACGAAGGTTATTTCTTTGGAAGTGTGTTCCAAACAGTTTGTTGATCATAAAACATACAGCGTAATATAATGTTTTGTAAAAGAAAGTTTTGTTTAAAATATTGCCCAATTGCATGTAAGCCTTCGGGCAAAGTTGTTTTGAGGAGAAGCAAATTTCAACACATTGGTCCGAATCACTCACGTGATGATGAAATATCCTCATCGTGCTATAAACATGATCAGTATAGGAGCGCTATTAGGCCTGGGAATTTCGTTGCTATATTGAAGTTCTGGCAACACTGTATCATGCCGGTATTCCTATTAAACCCAGGGATATCGATCCACAATGCTAGTATTATTAGCCTTATATTTCACGCGTTGATTTTGAAAACATTTCAGCCGGTGAAAAAATGGTGAAATCAAAACGTAAATTCTGACAAAACTATGATATATCGCTCACGGTGATGTGCGTTAAAAAGTTGGGAAAAATCCTTCATTAGCGTACTATATTACTTTGAAAAGCTAAAAGGTTGATCCAAGAAAAGGCTCGCGGGCAGAGTTTAAGCCTATCAAAATCGAAAATCTTACACGAAATGACTGAATTTCACGCCTAAGTTTAACACTAGGATTTGAAAAAAAAAAGTATCAAGCACTACAATTTGACCTGACATTTACTGAAAAAATGAAAATGATTGCATTTCATTTGGCCGAGAAAATTAATTTTACATTGAAAAGGTGTAACTCAAAATTTAGCTCGTTTCAACACCAAATTCGATCGTTTGTATTGCCACATTAAATGACTGAGTGAGCCTTGCTAAACAAAAGAATCGGTTGTCCAGGCTGCTAACTGATCGTTCGTCGAACGATATTCAGGTGACCTCGAGCCTTTCATATAAATCAATAGTATCTCGCTATCAGTTGAGCGATATTTAATCCGATCCAACTCATATTTTATTCGTTGCCGTATATATTTTGACGTCACAAAAAGTATTCGAAGCCGAATATTCGCCTTCGAATATTCACTATGAACCGACCCTTAGTCACCGGACCGCGCCGGCCAGTTAAAGTACATGCCCTATCACACCACTCCACACCATACATAAATTCTCCCAGTCACATTTCCCAAATATGAAATTAAAAAAAGTCAAATTTTAATGTACTTCTTTTAAAGTTTGGCAGAGGCAGGGTTCGAACTCACGGCGCAACGCTTAGTACTCTATGAGCCTAGCGCCTTAGACCACTCTTGTTGTTATTCATTTGAAACTTATTTAAAAATATAATCGCTACCACGTGACAAGCAAAGACAGAAAACGTATTATATTTTGGAATTTTATCATTAATGTGTATTATAATAGAGCTACCATTATTTATATTGTTGAATTCTCAAGCGCATCATTTCGAATTGGGTTTTTATTCCTAAAGCCCGATACTGACTCCACCTGTACATTTTAATTTCATCGCGGGATGCTGAGATGTTTGAAAAGCATCGCAGCATCCATACCGCTGCGAAGTGGAGTCAGGATCGGGCTTAATTCGAACCACCAGCATCCATGGTTCGATGTAGAGAGTCTTTCCTATTCAGAGGAAATATTGCAATTACACACCTTATTGCCTTTTAACAATAACCAATGACACTAGCACGTAATTCCAGTCAAGCACCAATCTTTAATCCTATTGTTGAAGAGGATAATAAGCTTATACTTATGTATAGCATTCGTAAAAAAGCTTAAGTCTTGGTTTGCTTTGGTTAAGTCCTGTTCAAGTGGTGGATTAACCAACAATTAACAATGAGAGTACATTCCTGAACCTCGTTCAGTTGGCGATGATTTGAAGTGACCGCCAATTATGACCATTTGATATTTAATAGGGGCCTACCAGCAATGTGAAAAAAAAGAAATAATGTAGTGCCAAAATAATGTACCCTTTTACGGAAGGAGCAAAGTTTAACAAGTTACAACTCCGCTTCTGCACTACGAATGTCAGCGGCGAATGTCAGGTTATTATTTCCCAGTCTTGAAAAAAAAATTGCAGGCAGAGGTGGGAATCGATCTCGGTACCTCCCGGTTAAAAAGCACTGTGCAAAACCACTAAGCCAACTAAATATCTGTCGTGAGATGCTTGACATTAATCTTTGATATTGCTGAATGGAACAAATCGCGGAATTAAATCAGTAATAAAAGAAGTAGATTCTTATTTAGCGGCCAAATTGGATAAAAGGGGAAATATTTGTCCCTGCTCTAAAGAAAATATAGGTTAGAAAATTATCAAATAAATTTAAATTAAAAATTGAGACTTTATATTTATTTATTTCACAAGGCGGCATTTTCACAGACAAACACTGTATATGCTAAAAACTCGACCCTCATTACTAGATGATGGCATAGCTCCGTGTTAGAGCATCAGACTGGTAATGTCAATATCGTTGGTTCGAATCCGCCTGCCAGCAATGGTTATTATGATTTTAATGCTACGCTACAATTTGTTCAATTTTTTTTTCATTTATTTATTTATTCATTCATTCATTCATTCATTCATTCATTCATTCATTCATTCATTCATTCATTCATTCATTCATTCATTTATTTATTTATTTATTTATTTATTTATTTATTTATTTATTTATTTATTTATTTATTTATTTATTTATTTAAATAATTTGATATATTTGAAAGGGGTATTTGAGCAATTTTAATTTTTACCCCGTATAATCCTATGGGGTCATTTTGAACCCACCCCTCCCAAATTGCCAAAACCTATGAGTTTAAATCATACATAATGATCAGTACGTCAATCATGAGTGAACACGGGTTGGTCACTGCATTTATTTGGGAATGGGTAGGCACATGGTAGTGCCGTACTATTACCAGGGCCCTGACACTCTATTCACGTGGTTTCTTTTCCAACGCTAAAAGATTACGAATTTTGGTGGTTTGTAAATGAAAAGTGTCCGCACTATCGATTGATTACGTAACTGTTATGAATAATTTATTAGTTTTTCAATGCAATCGCCTCGACCCATTAATACATATTATCTGTATTTATCAAAGTACTTGGAATAGCAATCTGGTGAGTTCACTGAACTACGCCCAAATACTGATGGAGTTTTAATGGCGCTAATCCTCTCCATACACAGATGAACAAATACAATAGGAGAAGGTCAACACATATGACCTCCTATATGACATGTTATATGAGATGTACAACAACCTGAATATCATAAAGATCAGTGTTCGTTTGTGCATATGAACTGCATATTTACAATACTAAATATTACTCGTTATATATTATGTCAAATATTGGTATTATGACAACACGGTATATACATTGTATATAAAACGACTAATAGATCCTACTATCATGGCGTCAGGTCATTGGTTCATCATATCCCGTATGTTTCTTAAAATTCATTCATATTTGAAAAAATTTATGTGCCCATTTTATAGGCGTATAGGAAGATCCGGTTTTTTTTGTCATTTTCATTTCTTTTTGATGAAAGAATTAAGGTTTTCCACTGCACGGAGGCCACTATGTGATACTAATTTAATGCTATTTGTAAATGAATGCGGATTCCCGGTTGTTGTTTTTCCACAGTGTGACAACTGTCCACCCATCCAGACAACATCATCACATAATAAAACGTCTGTATTTGCACGATGAGTAAATATTAAACTGAACTTTGCCTTGGAACATTGTGTAAGACGGTGTAAGATTTTGTGGGCGCCCTCAACATTATTATCCTCTTTGTATCCGTAAATGACATGGCATAGACTGTGTGAATTCTATGAAGACTACTTATACATGGGGTCATATCCATGGACACAAGTAACGATAACCGATACGCGACTGTATTTAGGGAGGCTAACCACTAATAATTAATAATGCCGGGTAGGGCCTACTCCTGGGCGACTCGTGTGGGCAAGGACGCTTAGGACGGTGACCAAATGAGTCTCAAATTTCACCGGGGAGAGGGGAGGGGCACTCAAGTATGATAATGTAGGCCTATACGCATGTGTGGCCAACTTTTTTAAACACCCCCCTAAGACGAGTTTTACCCTACCAGAAAATGAGAAAACGGACATTTTGATGAGAAACGGCCAAAATGGTGAGAATTTAAATTTTCTCATTCTTTTGGATGAGAAACTTCCTGGTGTGTGTGTCAATCATTATTGTCTTATTAAAATCCGGGACTTTGGTTGACCTGTGCTAGACTCCAGCACATGTTAATGACGCAAAGACAGTTGTGGTAACACCATGGTCGCAGACCTGCAAAAAAGCTCAAAAACAGATAGTAATGAAACCAGTTTTTATTTTCCTTGCTCTAGCGAGTTCACAGAGAAGGTGTTTCTAGTACAATGCAGCGTCGGACTCTAGCTGAGAGCGTAGCCTGAGTCCAAACGGACTCCAAGAAGGGCTCTCCATACACAAATGAACAAACACAAGGAAAGTAGTCTCCTCCGTGACCAGCTTGATTTCGATGGAGCGAAACCAAATTGGCTGCAGAGGAGACGGGTAATTTTGCCATGCAAATGAGGTGAGTGCCCTCTCAAGAATAACTACTCTCTGCTATTACGCTGACTTTCGTATTCGGCGAGGACCTCCTGGTTTGTTTACAAACAGAGAGGTAGACAAAAAACCGTTCCGCTTGTCCAAACGCTCAAGTATCAGAAGGATGGTCCACAATAGCGTGATTCACGTAACCTGAATAGGGATTAAAAAGCTGTCACGTAGAACCATGTGCTTCTATTGTCCAATTTGCCAGCAAGATTTCATATGGAAACAGTTCAGACCCAGTACACGATCATGTCAGAAATTCAGTAATATTTTGTTCTGGGTCTGATTATTCGGACTAGGCACATGGTATGCACTGCAGCTTGATTCAACATCCACAACATGATAATGTGTGCACATGCTACATTATATACACTTGTAGGCCTATGTTGTTGTTGGTGTATAAGTAATGGGCCTTGCAATTGAAATGCCTCAAGCTTTTAATCCGATATATAGATTATCTATTTGTTTTCATGAATTGGAAGACATTCTTTGATGTATTGCTGAGCTCAATGATCTGAAATTACTGGAGTGTGAGGTCAGCATAGTATTTTATTAACAGAAAGTATAGAGGCCCTGCATGAAATTATCGATTGGCTCCAAACAAAGGATTTGAGCCGGTGTCTTTCACCGTAGTTATGGCGGAGTGCAGTCCATTCAATCAAATGTTATCATCAACCTATTTGATTGCAATCATGCTTTTGTTGAATGCATTTGAGTAGTCCGCCATATTTACGGGATGATATGTCACATGCAAGGCCTCTATTCTCCAAATTCATTTCCTAATGTATGTGAGAATGATACAATAATGACATGATGAACATAGTCATTGATGCATCAGTTTTAAAATAGACTAGGCGATTACCATATTTGGCGGTTCTCGGCTGGGCGCGATTACCAGGCTGATGGTGACATGCCCATATGACAGTTTTTACTAATTTGACCTCAGATGACCCCTAGCGACCCTAAAATGACCTTTCAAAAATTTGGCTCTAAATGTTGACTGTACCCACCAAGTTTCATGCCCATACGACAGTTTTTAGTAATTTGACCTCAGATGACCCCTGGGTGACCTTGGATGACCCCAAAATGATCTAAACTTTTAACTCTAAATGTTGACTGTACCCACCAAGTTACATGCCCATATATGAGTTTTTACTAATTTGACCTCAGATGACCCGTGGTGACCTTGGATGACCCCAAAATGGCCTTCAAAAAATGTTGTTTTAAATGTTGACTGTACCTTCCAAGTTTCATGCCCATACGACACTTTTTAGTAATTTGACCTCAGATGACCCCTGGGAGCGGACCCCGGTGTCAGATGACTTTAAAACGAACATAAACATCTTCTTGACAGGACAGAACTACAGCCACCCACCGAGTTTGAGCCCCGTACGACCTAGTTTCATGCCCATATGACAGTTTTCAGTCATTTTACCTCAAATGACCCCTGGGAGGGGGCCCCGGGGTCGGATGACTTAACGAACATGAACATCTTCTTGCCAGGACAGAACTACACCCACCCACCGAGTTTGAGTCCCGTAGGACCTAGTTTCATGCCCATATGACAGTTTTTAGTCATTTGACCTCAAATGACCCCTTGGAGGGGCCCTGGGGTCGGATGACTTAACGAACATAAACTTCTTCTTGCCAGGACAGAACTACACCCACCCACCGAGTTTGAGCCCCGACCTACGACGGCCTCACATTAGCAGTCACAGACAAAACCTAAATCTACAGAATATATCCATTACTCGTCTCGAAAGAGCTCAAAATAAATAACTTAGAAAATTTTCTTGATGTCCTTTAACATGTTTCCATAGTTAACCATCGTTAGCCATGGATATCTATGCTGTAGAACTGACCGGTGACTAAGTCCGATTTATTGAGACGTTTATCGACCATCAACGAGTAATGAGTCTCAACCATGATGACACATGATCAGCTACACGCAAAATATTAACTATAAGATCCTGTGTCATATACTGGGGTACCCAAAAAGGTGGTTTTGTTACATTTTTATGTGCAGCTTGGATTTCAAAACACTGTCTCTTGAGTATTCCTTCACTTAGAAGATTCAATTAGGTCTTAAATTGAGGCTAATTTATTTGATATTACTCATGTTTTTAACCTGTTTGAAAATAATTTTCAATTATTTTCTTATGACGTTTGGCATGAAATGTGCCAAGGGTGGTTGAGGATTAGGGGAAGGAGGGTTAGGGGGAGGGATTTGTATCGTAAGTTTGATCTAAAACTAGGGCGGCCACATGAAAATTTCAAACCCACCCCTGGAATTACTTTTTGTGTCAGCATTGTTCCTTCTGCAAAATGATTTAAAAAAACATTTGAATCAACTCAATCCGACAATCCGTTGCGAAGATACAGCCTTCCAAAGATTTACAAAATTGACCAATTTTACCCCATTTTTAGGAAAATCCTGATTTTGTCATAAATTTGCATATTCACGAAGCGATAATTGTGGGAATAAAGCTAAAGAAGGCATGAGATGTATTGTTTTTTATTTATTTAATGTTCTTTCATGCAAATATTAAAAATCCAGGGTCATAATTGCTGTATTTTCTTCTTTACAACATTTTTAGAATGGCTGAAATCACAAAAATAACTCTTTTGCCTTGACTTTTAAGGTAAATATGTGTGATTTTCACCGTTGAGGGCGCTATTATGTGCCAATTATGACCTTCAAATGCCTCTATTTCCTAAACCACACAATCAAATTGTCTGATATTTGCACAGGATTTTGCTGTGAGGGTCTAGATTCTAAAACTGAATATAGCATAATTGTACATCTTTGGGAAAATAGTTTTATTTGATGACAAAAACTGATTTTGTGCGTAACTTTGTCATGCGTGACCGTACAAAAATGCTATATTCACCTTCATTACGAGCAGAATATTTTCTCTCTAATTAGGTAGTCAGGTTTGCACAGAAGTTACTAGAAGAGAAAATATATAAAATTCAAAATGCCCAAAAGTTTTCCAACTGCTCCCAGATTCTGTTACATTTCTACCATACATTTGTGTATGTAGGCAGGGGTACACACAATGCCTAGCATTGTGGCCACCCTACTAAAACCCCCCATTAAAAATTAGAATCTAGTAAAAAAATGTCTAAATGAACTCCCAGACATCTAAACCAAGTAAATAAATACAGAAGGTCATTTAAAAGACTAATACTTGCTCAGAATGATTGTAAATGTGGAAAAAGAGGTGGGGTTAAATCCCACCTACTTTGTGATTGTTTTTGCCCGCACTCTCTCATATTTTAACCGATTTCCATAAAAAAAAAAAGGTGTCAAAATGCTCAGGAGGATGAACCACTTCAAATGAGACGTGTAGGTAAAATGTTAGAAACATTTCATTTTTCTACTATGTAACACAAAGGTACCCCAGGTTGTAACACAGGACCATAAATGTGTTTGTGTTTTTTTTTATTGTCCTAATGTCATCAAAACTCCCCGGCAAAACTCAGCAAGCTTTTGTAGGCCTACGTAAAATCTTAGCCCTTCCGGGATATATAGATGGCCTCTAAAAAAACCTGATGAAAACCCGAGAACCGCCGGGCGGGTCACTGTCAAAGATAATCGATCGATCTATTCATACTGACCAGCCCGCTGACTGGGCATGCTGATTGGTCCAAAGTTTGAGTTGCACAGCGCCACACCTGTTGCGGTATCCAATCAATTATGTAAATAATGACGTCAAAGTTGGCAAGGAGTCGATAAACTTCCGGTTGCAGGTGTTTGGTTTTTCTAAGATGGAAAAAAGTTTCCCATTTGTAGATTTGTTTTTAAAAGCCGACCTAAATGGTGATTAGGAATCAGAGCTATAAATAAAATACATTTTTGTCTTGGAACAGATACATTTACCATTCAAATTAAGTTATAATCCTTAAAATTATGAAATAGTATACGGTAAATGACAATTTATTATGTACAATTTATAGAAACACTACTTGTTGGTATTCTTTGCAGAATTCGGAAGACAGGACTGGAAATAACGCACATATTTTTTCATTGTTTTCACACGCATTTTGCGGGTGTAGGTTGTCCTTTTGATGCCCTGATCATGTCTTAGCTTGTGGATCCTCGAATTGGTTAACAATTTTTGTTGCGATTGTTTTTGTAGTTGTTCGACGTTGACTCTTTTCGTTTTATTTTGCATTCGCATGTTCGACGATTCGTTCAAGTGGCAACATCGAGTTGTTTTTATAAAGCTTTATAAGTTACCGGTAGTGTTAGTGTTACAGAAGAACCCACTGAATAGGCCTAGTAGTGGCACTTCATGACTTAACAAAAAACTTAACCGTCGTGTGCAATTGAAAAACAATCTGATACATTTCTGACTGAAGTGAAGAGGAAAATGGTAAGTAAAGCTAGCAAAAATTAAGTGAGCATATTTCTCCAATATTTTGAGAAGTTGACGTCGAATTTTCTATTCTTTATTGTTTGGTAATAATGTTTTTTGCCAATATTATGTTTAAAGTTGTAATTTTGTGTTTTTGATCGCAAAGATCGGATATTTTTATTCCTGATTCGAATTCTAAACCCTTCGCAAGGGTGCAGAATTCTGCAGAACTTTGACGATAATTTTGCCTTTTTGGACACTAAAATGCATTCAATCCTTAATTTTGTTTTTGCTAATTTTTATGCCTTTGAATTTCATGTCTGTTAAAATGTTAGCAGCCACCATTTGTTCTAGACTTCGAGTATACAGCTACTCCAAGCCAAGGAGGTTTATGCACCGTAACAGAAAGAAGAAGAAGCTGATTATAAAATATATTATTACTGGAGAAGTCTAGCTTCGAATTTGCTTACCGAGGGCTTCATTCGAGGCTAGACTGCTTTGCTATTGAAATCGTAGTTGACCTTGTGTGTACTAATACTATGTACATGTGCACATAATCATAAACATCACTCAAATTTTTGCATTTTCTTTTCAAATTTCTAGATATCACACATGAATCACAAGTTCTTACATTACATGAATGAAACTTGGCCTTTGTGTCTTTTTCTTACTTGAGAATTCTAGCTTTGAATTTGTACACAAACAATAGTTACGCCAGTAGTTACGCAATATGCATTTTTCCATGTTAACATCTGACTGCTAACCGCGTTTTGACCTGTCCTTGTGTGTTCATGCGCTCATAAACATCACTCAAATTTTCGCGTTTTCTTTTCAAATTTGTAGATATCACATGAATCACAAGTTCTAGTAAAACACGAATTCAACAATACTAAAAATTGTTAATATTGTACCAATTTTGCACAATTTTGATGCAAAATTGGGACTATAGGCGTGATAAAATTTTGTGCACAATTTCATTCAAGTTTTGTGGACCGTAAATTGGTAGATCAGTGCGAAATGTTACTCACCAATCGGGCTGGTGATTTTAGAACTTCACTCGCACGACCGCAAATTTACTCTCTACTGGCGACTGGACGGGTGTTATTTTCCATCCCTGGTTTAAAGTAGGTAGCATTTGCTCTAAAAGATATAATTGACTCATCAAAATAACTATCATCCAAATTTAACATCATTTTACATCAACAGAATATAAATTTAATTATTTAAGTAATTTTATAGTCAATTTAAATTAAATTATACCTAACTGCATAGCCTGAAATATCTTGGCCTTCTCTTTCCTATTTTCACACGAAGGCCATTCAATGAAACTTGGCCTTTGCGGTCTTTTCTTACTTGAGAATTCTAGCTTTGAATTTGCACACAAACAATAGTTACGCAATATGCATTCAAAGCTAGAGTCCCACTCTATCATTTTTCAATAGATCAATATGGTGAAGTTTTTTGATGAGTTTTAAAACTCTTTTAGTTCAAAAGTTTCCTATTTTGAACAGTCTAAAATTAAGTTAAAGTGAATTTGTGCAAAATTTTTGATACAATCACCAATCGTAAATGGCTGTGTTTGGATTCACTGATTAGATCAGGGCCCATTGGCCAATTTGGGTATGGTTAATGCAATGACGTAGAAAAACATAGATCGCTGAGCTCGAGCTGGTACGTTGCCGTTTCATTGACAATCACACACTGAATAAGCCATTATGAAATGAAGGGACCGAACAAAATCAGCATCAAATACAACTAAAATGGAAACTGAATTTACTCTAGCATGTATGGATTAATAAAATTAAATAAATTACTTGTTTTAGCATATTCAACTTTACTGTGTACCATTTTTTTATCAAATAATTGCTGAATAATAAAGGCAAGCACGCTCCTAAATCTAGTTCATTCGCCCGTTGCCATGCGGCGCTACAGGAACGGCGACTGAAGGCGAAATTTCGTAAGTGGTAGAGTTGTTTAGTGTGGCAACACTGATGAAATACCAGATTCAGGCGTGTTTGCCTTTATAATTCAGCAATTTTTTGCTAAAGACAATGGTATACTGGGAAATTTAATGCGTCTTAATACATGATTTGTTCAACTTTTTGATCTATACAGCACCCAAATCGGGACCCAAACCTGCTTCACAGATTCGGCGAGCAGGGCACTCTATCCTTTCTACCTCATTGGGTTAATGCCTCAGTCTTCATACCGGAGATGTTAGTGTTTAAGCACCGAAAAAAACACGATTTGGAAAGCCAAAAAATGCACCACAGTTTTCCAAAATTAGATTTTTATTCAAAGCTGGATAAAGTTGCACATATTACATACTGTTGCTTCTAACAGCCAGGGATATATTGAACTAACATGCATTGCTAGCTGTTCAATAGAAGCAAAAGTATTTTAAAATGTACAACTTTATCTTTTTAAATAGCAGTTTTGCTCTGATTCCAACCTTGAATAACAAGAAAGTTAGGGTCTATAACTTACAAAAAAAAACAAAACAAAAAAAAAATAAATAAAAACAAACAAATTTTGTGTTGTTGAAAAAACGCAATTGCACCCAAAAACAAAAAATTGCGGCCCCAAAAACTGTGATCGTGTTTTCTTCCGGTACCTATGTTAGTGAATCCTAAATTTTATGGTTATTTTTTTCCAAATTATTCAAAAATTCCAAAATCAATGATTAATGATTGTAGCACTTGGCATTAGTCTAAGGATTCTAAATCTGTAATTTAATTTTTTTTGTGATTTTCTTTTCTGCGGCCACTCCTTCTTACTTATTCATCCCATATGATTCCAGGCATCTGATGCTAAAGTTGGAGTGACTGTGGCTGCAAGATGTCGACCCTTCACAGATGTAGAGCAAGGGAAGGGGGCAATGAGAATAGTCAAGATGAGTGGGGATAAAACAACTGTACAAAACCCTCAGCAAGGAGGATCAGGAAAGGTTGGTATAGTGTGGTGGGTGTGGGGGTGTGGGGGGGGGGGGTGAGTGACTGTGGCTGTATTATGTCGACCCTGTAGAGCAAGGGGAGGGAGCAATGAGAAAAGTTAAGAAACTCAAGATGAGTGGAGATAAAACAACAGTACAAAATCCTCAGCAAGGAGGATCAGGAAAGGTTGGCATAGTGGGTGGGTGTGTGGGGGGGGGTGAGTGACAGTGGCTGTATTATGTCGACCCTGTAGAGCAAGGGGAGGGAGCAATGAGAAAAGTTAAGAAACTCAAGATGAGTGGAGATAAAACAACAGTACAAAATCCTCAGCAAGGAGGATCAGGAAAGGTTGGTATAGTGTGGTGGGTGTGTGTGTGTGTGTGTGGGGGGGTGAGTGACTGTGGCTGTATTATGTGGACCCTGTAGAGCAAGGGAGGGAGCAATGAGAAAAGTTAAGAAACTCAAGATGAGTGGAGATAAAACAACAGTACAAAATCCTCAGCAAGGAGGATCAGGAAAGGTTGGTATAGTGTGGTGGGTGTGTGTGTGTGTGTGGGGGGGGGGGTGAGTGACTGTGGCTGTATTATGTCGACCCTGTAGAGCAATGAGAAAAGTTAAGAAACTCAAGATGAGTGGAGATAAAACAACAGTACAAAATCCTCAGCAAGGAGGATCAGGAAAGGTTGGTATAGTGGGTGAGTGACTGACTGTAATATGTCGACCCTGTTGAGCAAAGGAAGGGAGCAATGAGAATAGTCAAGAAACTCACGATGAGTGGAGATAAAACAACAGACAGGAAAGATTAGTATAGTGTGTTTGTACAGTGTTGTAGATGAGAAGATGTCTTACACTTCCCACAATGCATTTCATCCATTTTAATTTTCTGTACTGATTTGCTATCTAGTACAGTGCAACATGAGTCAAGAGTGACAAAAGGTAACTCAAAGAATCAGAGCACATCCGATCTTGCAAATTGTGTTCATTTCATGACTATCGAGTCATGTTTAACCTATGTTTAGCCAGTCTATTCTGACTCCGGTCTAGATTATTTCATGTTTTATGCAAAATTACAAAATTGTAACTTAATGAGATTTTGTCATAGGGCCTACTTGGGCTTTGAAATAACATAACCTTTTCCGACTCGGCGTAGCGACACAATATATACTGGACACTTTTAGGATAAATTCAGTTAACTACACATATTTTTTGAGTTTTAGGCTCCAGCACAGAACAAAACCTTGAGTGGTTGTCTCTTTTTTAATAGTAGAATAAAGAATACATTTATGGATAATTTCTTATTATTCCAAGTTTAATTTGCCACATGCAGTGATACTTGAAATGTAAGTGTGGTTTTCACATGTTACTTTATGCATATTTCAAAGTTTCTTTAACACATCTGTGACTTCTATTTGCTTACATATTATGAATATTGTATATTTGTTTCTTATCCAGGAAAACACATTTGCTTTTAATGCAAGTTACTTTTGGGACATCAGAGCTGTAAGTATATTAGGGGGCCACTCAAGTTTCACAGTGTACACATGCATGACCAGAGATTTTCAAAACATACCTTGTCCTTTTGAGCAAAATACACCCTTAAAATGGAATTTAGCGCTATTTTGCAACAAATTTTACTCCCTAAACTAGATTGTAAACCTACCTGAAAGATACCCCTAAGCAGGATTTTATCCGAACGGTATCGCCCTTACTGGTTTTTGATAAAAAGAACCCTTATAGTACATGTTTTGGTTTATAATTTTCTAACATTTATGCTTTAGGTGATGTTCCTGATGCAAAACATGCCAGGGAAACATGCTTTGTGAAATAGCAGGATCCGAAAATGACTTCTAAACGCACCAACTAGCAGTCTTTTCCTTGAAAACAGGTGGTTTTGACCCCCTATATGGGATTTTAGCATTTTGCGTTCATTCTCTGAATGGATCCTAAATTGGTATTTTTCTGGTCATGCATGTGTACACTATGAGACTTGAGTGGCCCCCCTGCGAAGTGTATAAATCCCACTCAATATTTGATCGGCCGTTGATGCTTAGTCGATCCTTATTACTTATGAAATCAATTGATAAAATTATTGTTAATTTTGATAACATTGAAACTTTGCCTGTATTGATATTGACCAATGCTGATTAATTGTTAGTTCATAAATAAGAAGCATCGACTCAACATTGACAGTCAATCCAAGGATCAAACAAATTTGGTTTTTGCGTCTTAGCTGTACGTCTTATTTATACGTCCCAGCTGTGTTAAGCTCCGCTCAATAACGATCGGCAAGCTAATAAACACATTGACAATAATTATAGGTGCTGGCATGAAATAGCAACTTTCTTTGTTGGCTCAAAATTGTGATAAGTGACTAACATTTGGTGGGAAACAAATAAAAATCTATTTTTTATGCGCAATTTACAGAGTTTTTTGCACCAAATGTTTCACAAGTTCAGCTCAGTCAAGGAGGAAGGTGAACAATGTGAACAACAAAAAATGCCTTATGCTAACGCAGAAAAGAATAAATGGCACATGTGGCATTTTCTTTGCAAGCCTAATTCAATTGCAGGTTCATGTTCTTCACATTTTACCTAATCTTTCAAAACATAAAAAGGTTAGTCTTACATTTGGGTGTCAACATTAAATCACTGTATATCTCTCTATGTCATTGATTTTAAACCTCTTTCAATTGTTTCAATCAAACAGAGTCAAATCTACAAGGAGCAATGCACAACGTTGTTGAAGAAGGCATTGGATGGTTACAATGTTAGTTTCATAGCCTTTGGTCCAACTGGTAGCGGCAAGACACATCTCATGAGTGGTACCTCTGATGACCCTGGCATAATACCTATGGTAAGAATACATGCATTATCTTACACTATTAAGGAGGCTGTGTACTGTCAGACATGCATGTAGTAAAAGTGCAATAACTTTGTAATTATTCACATAAGACATATAAAAGTATACATTTTTATGAAGGCAAGACATCAATAAATCTTAATATAAATACAGATTTGGGGTAAAAGCAACAATTATGAAGAAAATCACAAAAAAAGTGAGTTTTTGGCAATATTTGTTAGGTACATCATAACAAAAAAACACTCTTTCCAAAATATTTTATTTTGTGTTTAGCTCAATCTTGAGGCTCCATTCCAAAAACGTTTTTTTAAATTTTTTTTGATATTGGCCTTATTTTTTGAGATATTGACCATATAAGGCATCAAATTGAACTTTTTAAAATTCACAAACGCCTATTTGCACAAAATGATGCTTAAAATCGGAAATAGACCAAAATATAAAAAAATGAGAAAACTGTTTCTTGAGTCGATCATGCTTTTTACGATGATCATATTTGCTTACCTATAGATGCTGTATTTATTGAGTTATCGTGTACCTAAATCGTCATTTTACCAAGAAAATGAACATTGAAATAATGGCCGTTGAAGTTTAAAGTGGTCACATTTTGCACTTTCATCGAATCTACGCAGGAGAATCTGGCAGTTTTATTTTTCTACCTTACATTACATAAACATCGGGTAAATCCACGGCCCCTTGAGAAGTTTGAGCGACATCCATTCATAACTTGATATTTAAATATTGGGAAGAACATAAAAAAAACCACATTTTATCAGCTAAAACGGAGCCATTTGACCACTAGGTTTTTGTGCTTCTGTGGTGTTTCCATAAGATGCGCCGCGCATGCAGGTAAGCGTCGCGTATGCGTCGCTTATTTGTGTGTTAACAAATTGCTCGATCGCAACGCGATGCGTTGTTATTGCGCGTGTACCCTGCTGGTACAACAAAGATTTTCTTTCCTTTTCAATTTCAAACACGAGTGGAATAGTGAAATAAAACCCTTAAAATATTGCAGTTGGAGTTTACAAATCTGGATTTTCATTCCTTGTATTGATAAAAAACATAACAAAGTACAAACATATCAAAAAAACTCAATTTTGCGAAAGAAACAATGTCTAGAGTACACAGCTGTCTTAAGGCCTAACACGCTACATTTATTTTGGGTCTGTTTTAATTTGGTTTGACAAAAGGAGTTGTCCTTGTCAATTTGTAGCCATGTACTTTTAATTATTTACATAGCTTCTCCAAATCACTGTGTATACATCCATCCCAAAACCTGATTGCTATTATTTATATGGGTGAATGGACAACAAAAGAATTGGTTTCTCCATAGGGCCTGTACTTAAGCAATTTTTGGAACTGGCCGGTGACGAAGTCTTTATTGGGCAAATTATCGTGTGTCCACCAGTAATCCGATGAAAACTCATATGATGTTCACAACTTAGAAGCTGACATGAATTCATAAATCCTTGCTTTAACCCTCAGGTAGCAGATGAAATTAATTTAGTTTTTAATATTGTTTAATTTTGTCAGTTCAACAAGAACCTGTTCAAGGCCATAGAAGACTCCAGGAAACAGTTCTTTGTTACTACATCATATCTGGAGGTAGGTAATAAAATAACAAAATATTTCTTCTGTCAAGTATTAGCCGATCCAGAATCGGTAGATCAGGGATCGGCTGATCTGGAACTGAACCGGTCTTGAATCTGAATCAGGCAAAATCCCCTATGTTGCCGATCTTCTTACCGATCTACCAAAAAAAAATTCAATAGACTTTCCAGTGGTCCCAGCGTAGATAAGCTTATGCAAGGAGGCTTTTTGTACACCTGTTCTGGCAGAAAATAATATTTTTTTAGTGTTTGGAGATTAAGAGATGAATTCCTCCGTGAAGCACTGAAGGAGGGAGATTATAAGATGAATTCCTCCATGTAGCTGAGTGTGTTTAAGGAGGGAGATTAAGAGAGGAATTTGTAAATGTTACTGCACATGATTAAGAGATGATGAATTTGTCTGTGTAGCTGGTAAACTGGGGATGGCCAAGTGCTGATTTGAAAATATAATTATATCTGAATTGGGACCGGATCAGACAGATCTGTGAATTTTGCAATCGGAGATCGGTACTGCCGATCTTGGGCTGGATCGGCCAACACTACTGTCAAGTAAGTTTACAAATGCTCATAATGTCAATCTTGATTTTTAAAGTAAGTTTATTTGTGATAATGGGCAAATCCAAAATTCAGTTCTCAAGTTCATTATAATTATGTGCCACTAAACAAAATTTAACAAGGGTATATGCCCAAGGGATGCTCATACCATTTGGGCAGTGCTCAATTCAGTTCCCAAATTTCACCCATAGGTAGAGAGAGGCAAGTAAGATAAAACACCTTGCCCAAGTGCACAACATGATGGCACCACCGGGGCTTGAACTCACAATCCACCAATTGCAATTGCTGCACCATCGTGCCTTTGAATGAAAATGTAAGTTTTCTTGCATGTAAAAAGAGCTGTTTGCAAATCAGTGGTGAACCCAGAGAAGGGTGTTGCACAGTGAATACATTGTGGAATCAAATCACATTATTTCAGTTTTTTGCATGTTATCTGTTAACAATTTAATTTTTCAATATATCCCAGATGGAAATGTGACTGAACTGAATTAACTGACACAACAAAAGGAAATCATTTGATTTAATTGATTGAAAACTGTTTGTTTGCTGCAGATTCTGGATGAAAACTTCACTGACTTACTTAATCCACACAGCAACAAGATGGCAATCAGACAACATCCACAAACAGGAATGTAAGTGATTCAAAGATTAGCAGCTCTGTATATAGTGTGCACTTTTGAGCTGCAAGTTTCTGGTTGCTGCTAAATTAATATGGTTTATATGGGAACCACAGTGGTCTGCAAATAACTTTACTTTAAAGTGTAGTTCACTATAAACTGTTTTGGACCACAGCTTATTATAGTGTGTTGCGTCTCAAGTTGAGAGTAACACCATGTAGTAGGTAACCCAGGCAAACCTTAGTTAACACATTTGCTAGTCAGCCAATTTCGCCGACAATGTCAATGCATATTTACATAGAAATTTAAAACAACTGGCCGAAGAAGGAAACGTACATAAATATGTTTTCTATACTTCACTTGACCCAAATATGTGATTTTTATGGTGATAAGTCACTCGCACATGGAATTTTAGAGGATTTGGATAGCAGTTCCATTAAAAAAGCTGCTATCATAATGAGACTAAGATCTAGAAACACCCCGAAATGCCGTTTTGGGGAATTTTGCTAGCTGAAACTTTTTGATGAAAGTCAATCTTTGACAAGATGTAACTTTGCTACGGAAAGTGCTATGAAAAATGGTTTTCAGTTTTGGCTTTGTTTACTCAAGGGCTTTAATTTGAAATATGAAATGATGCAGTTTGATGGCAAATTTGAATTCACCTAGCATACCTACATGTAGGATATCACAGTGGCACATTTGAATCAATCCCAGGGAATCAATGCATTTTTGTGGTTGCGTCGCCTGCTTCTGTACAAGTCATGCTTCTGCACGCGTGTATACACCTGTGAGATTAAGTTAGCACAGATGTGAAATCCAATTACTCTCAACTTGAGCCGTGACAGAATATTATGGAACAAGCCAAAAGATTGATATCCTAGAAACAAATAATTTTGTTAGGGACTGAAGGGTTTGAAATGTTGATTACTTCTCGTATAACTACTTTGATGTTAATGTCACCAATGTTCACATTGGGGGTATGTATGATGTGTATGATGAAAGAATAACAATACCATGCTTTCTAATGATTGTCTGGTTGCACAACAGGTATTGCATTGCTGACTTTTTTGTGTCTTGCCACATTCTATAGTTTGATCAGCTCGTAATAGGTGGGAAATGTTAGGCTTTTACCATTACGCCGAAAAGTAGACCAACATTAAGAGTGCTAATAGTTGACCTGTCTGGTCTTTATTTTGTGTGTTTAAGAAAGTAGACAAAGTATAGGACTTGAATTAATAATTTGTGAAGAAAATGCACAAAATAAAATATTTTGATATTAATCCGCGATGTTATAAGGCCCGTCGATTACGATCTGATCAAAGGATAAGGCAAAACCAATCTTGCTTGATTTCTTCTTGTCTAAATGTATTTTTTTGTTTCAGTGTAATGTTTGTTTAGCAATCAGGTATAAAACCTCTTCTGAAATCTGTTTTTATTTTGCCTTCATAGTTTTGTTGATGGTTTATCAGAGTTTGTTTGTCAAAATGGGGATGACCTGGCACGGCTTTATGACCAAGGCAACAGGGCACGCAAGATGGGCTCCTCTGATATCAAAGCACATAGAGCAAGGTACAGTAGTATTCCTATTTTGTGAATTTGAAAAGTTGCTTTTTCTCTCATTTACTATATTTTTGAGTATTTTGAATTTTACATAAGCTTCAGAGAATGCAGAAGAGCGAACATGATCGATGTAGCATGACAATTTTCTCTTTAAGGGGTACTACACCCTGCCCAATTTTGTGCCTATTTTTGCATTTTTCTCAAAAATTATAGCGCATTGGGGACAAGTAAGATATGTATATTATAGGGGCAAGGACTACAACTACTGCACGGAAATTTTATTTCAGCACAGACAACAGTTGTGGAGTTACAGTCAAAAATGAGGGAAAACCAATATTTGATCAATAAATCAATAATTACTTGATTTGAGTTGCTGAATTTTCAGTACAGTAGTTGTAGTCCTTGCCCCTATAATATACATATCTTACTTGTCGCCAATGTGCTATAATTTTTGAGAAAAATGCAAAATGCAAAAATAGGCACAAAATTGGCCAGGAGTGTTGTACCCCCTTAACAGTATATACACTAAGAAGTCTCCACCAAATCTCAAATGTTGTGTAATGTGTCTACCTAAGTTCATATCATGAGTTGGATGATGTCTGATTTCATTTTCAGAGCCCATGGGTTCTTCACTATTACTGTGGAACAAAAGGAGCCTGATGGAGGCCATGCACTCAGAAGCAGAGTATTATTTGCTGATCTTGCAGGTAAGAGATCTGGTGTGAACAGGGAGTATTAAATATGGGAGTTGGCATCCACCTGAGGAGTCGTACAGCTATGTAATCTGCCATTACAACAATGTTGCGCAATTAAAACACTACTGGGTAGTGTATTCTGTGACAGGGAATGTGCATTATATGTGATGCTGATGTATGGGGTGCTAGGACATGTTTGGGGTGCTGGGCGACTATTGCGTCAATGGTTGCCTGCACCCCCAAATGTGTCCTATAATGAAAGGCAGAGATAAAAAAGACTAAATCGCGTCTGACGTCAAGGCAAAGACGTGCCGTGATTGGGGTCCAACCTGCGGAGTACAGCATTTTTGTCTAGTTGTCAGAATTTTAGATGTGAACTAGTCTTTTTATCTCTGTCTTTCATTATAGGATCCTTTTTTATTTCTTAAAATTACTACCCAAGAGCCTGAAGATGGTAGCTATAATCTGCTGTACCCATCTTCCCTCTAAGAACCCCTGGGCATGACACCCATTTATATATAACATTGTGTTTACTGTAATTATTTGACTGCTCTCTGTTTTTGTTTCACTTTTGTTTTAGGATCTGAAGGATTGGGAGTACAGAGTGATGATAGGAGGTAAGGGATAGCTTCAAAATGTAACTACCAATCAACTGCTGGTGGCATATCAGAACCTGTGGTTCAACAGCATTCTTTTTATTGTTCCAAAAATAGAAACCAAGCCTAATTGCTGGTTCTGCCAGGATCCTGGCGTTCAACTAGCAGTTGGGTTTGGAAGCCATATCCCTAAGAAAAACATCAATTGGTGCAAGTTTGTAAATTCAACTTCAATTGTCAGTGTATGTGTGTTGGGAAGGGAATGCCGTAATTACTCTTTGGACAGCAAGAAATTTCTTCTCTTACTCTGCAATCATTTTAAAGAGACTTGTAAAGATTCTTGCATTAGTGATGGCTTCAAAACCCAATTGCTTGTTGACCGCTTACGACTACATTCTGGCAGAATGGTAGATTGGGCCTGGTTTCTATACATGTATGTGGAACAATTGTTGGCTATTCCAGTTGAAATCCATACACCCCCAATGGAAGACATAACCTTAATCTCCAACACAGGGAATGTGTGTTTCAAATGGGGTTACCTGAATGGGTGACTCCATTTGAGATCTACACCCCAGGAGATTAAGGCAGTGTCTTCCATAGGGGGGTGTATGGATTTAAAATGGAATATATAGAATTAGGTTAAACTGCCTTTTCTACCAGTGTGATCAGCGGCTGAGTTTTGGCCCCATCCCTTTAAATAATTGCATCTGTTCTTTGTTTGGCTTTGCCTTTGTACCTGTAACTTGTTAAAGCTTATACTTATCAAGTTCTCATTTCCCATGGAAATTGAGGAGTGACAACAACAGGTGTAATTATAGTATAGGGCATCATACCATAATACTATCTGAGACCACAGGTGTACTTATAATATGGAGCACCATACCCATATATTGCTATTTGAGACCACAAGTTTCACACTCAGTGTTTCAAGTAGTGGCTTAAATATATATTAAGTAGTCGGCTACCTTTTGAGATATTCTTTTACTTGTCTCTGAAATTGCAATAAATAAATAAATAAGTAAAATTCAATTGTTGTAGCCTTTCAGCTTTAGCAAATGTGATTGGTGCTCTTGGAGATCCTCGCAAAAAGGGAGGTCATGTGCCCTACAGGGATTCGAAAGTGACAAGACTTCTACAGGTAAGCCCACATATCAAGCCAGTCACTCCAAAAATAACAAAATAACAAACTTTTGTATGCCAGAGGTAATAGCATTTAATAACATTTCCATGTAAATTTTCAAACCTTCTTCATGTAGGAAAGTCATTTACATGTTTGTTATTTTGATTAAAGTTGGCTGCTGGTAGGTGATTCTATGCGATCCTAAGTTTGATGAAGCCTTGTATATTTGGCACATTGTACTCCCTAGTGGTGGGAACAGTGTGACCCAGCGGTTAAGGAGTTTAACTCTGGCGCAAGAGGTTCCCAGTTCAATTCCTGGTGGAGGCAAACAAAAAATTATCTGCTCTATCCAATACTGCATTTGAATTGTGGGGCAGATGCAGGTGATGCTATTATAGACCTCTTAGCCATTTCTGATCAGGGTAATGCATGGCTGTCTATACACCCTACCCAATGACCCGATGGAATTAACCTTCATGTAGGAGGCTTTCTTGGGTTATCCCGGGCCATAATGTCTAAACAACCAAAATAAAAGTCACCCATACATATGCTGTATTTTATTGTCAGGATTCTCTTGGTGGTAATTCCTACACGTTGTTATTCTCCTTGGTCTCGCCAGCTGATACATGCTTTAATGACACCATGAATACACTGCAACATGCACAATACTGTAAGAATGTACAGAATGCAGTCAGGAAGAATGTGGTAAGTGTCATCTCATCATGGAAATATGTTATATGGTGTTTATTTTGTCAATTAAGGTACATCCAGAAGCTGATCAGAAAAGCGGTTAGCAAAATGACAGTGGTTAATTGTACTGCGCATACTAGGTGCTGTGGTTTCAAATACTTGCAGGCTGCACATCATGAAAGATTGATAGACTTTTCTATTGGGTGGATGTATTTGTATTGCTCATGTTTTCCAACATGTTTAGTGACAATTTTGTTTTAAAATAGGGATTTCTTGTTGTTTTTCTTTGTCATGTTGTCATGTATGGATTAAGTTAAAAAGTATGAAACTTTACTGATGGATTAATTGTTACTAGCACTGAGAGCTTCAAAGCAGCTATTTCAGATCACATCATTAAGTACCCTACTCCTTTTTTATGTTTTTTTTTCATCCAAATCCATCATATCTCTCTCAATACAGTCAGTCTACTCTGAAGTACAAAGTACTGACACAGACGCAGACGCATACATTGTGCCGACTTTGAAGGCATGCATACCTGCAGCAGAGACGCAGCACTATGCACTGTTAACGCGCTGTATATGCGTGCGTTGTCACTTTGTACTTCAGAGTGGACAAACTGTAGATATTGCTTTTTGCAACGACATTGAGTATTTTGTAGATGAGAGAATGCACTTGTGTGGTATGTTGATGTTTGTCTAATATTAATGCATTAATTGTCCCTCCTATGCTCAATATGTCAACAAACTGGAACAATAGGTATCATCATTCATTTATATTTTAACTATGGCATTGTTGAAGTAATAACTAAATAGTTCAATTAATGCTACAAGTTCTTGTTTCGTTTTTAGGATGATAGTGGTCGTTTGATGAATGAATTGCGAGATGAGATTGCACGTTTGAGAGACAAGCTCGCAGGGAGTAGTCTTACTGATGGGAACAGCAAGGAAGATGTAGCTCAGATGCAGGTAAGTTTGAAGCAACAAACCAAAAGATGAAGATCTATGAAGCTGATTTCACATGTCATTTTCTGTGATCATAGATTCTCCCAGGCCTAAACTTAATAAGAGTGCACAAGAAACTTAATCAACATGTCTAACCTCCTCCCTTAACTAGTTATACTCATGTTGGGAGTGAAATTGTACAAAATAATGGACATTTACTGAGATGTTGATGCATCTAATGCACAAGCCCCGTAAAGGGGGGTGGGGGGGGGGGTGGAGTACATTAGAATCATCAACATGTATTATTTTGTACTGGTTTCATACACAGGATATTATTGATATAATAGTTGTTGCTAATTCAAGGTAAAACTTGAACATTGAATGTTTTGTCACAGGACCTAATCAAAGATCTGCAGATAGCTAAGAGGCAATCATGGGAAGAAAAGGAAAGATTGTCTGCACAGTATGAAGAAGACAGGAAACTCAACCTGGCTAAAAAGGTAAGCAATTATGTCATTAATGTGAACATATACTGGTCAATTCATGCTTCATGCTCCCATGTGGAAGCAGATAACTATTGTATTATATTTGTAAAAAATCCAAGAGGCATTTTCAGTGCTTTCCTAGAAATGTTTGTAATTCTTGTTACTATACCTTGTCACAATAATGTGTTTAATTTGACCATAAAAATAAGCATTATTTTAACTGATATCAGAAATGACAAATCTTTCTCTAATGTTTAAAAATGGAAAGATTGCCAAAAATAACTTCTAAGAGACCAATGTGGTCTGGAGGCAAAGTATTTGATATGTTTACTTTGAATATCCAGGGGTCAGTGACACAAAGACGTAACTCCATTTTGGCCATTCTGAAAAAAAAAGTGAGTTTAAAGACAATGGTCCACATTGACTTATGTTGTTAGTCTATGTTTCACTGGCCATTGAGTTCAATTGGGTGATAAAAGGAGTTACTTCTACATGTACGTGTTGGAAAGTGCTCATGTTTCTGAAAATTTTGGTATTAAAATCTCATTTTCGCAAAAAATGCAGTTACATCTTTGTGTCACTGACCCCTCGATGTTTCATTTATAGAATTAACTAAATAACTTGATAACTTGATTAAATATTTGACTGAAGAGATAGATTGATCATTGTTTTTGTACTTTGTATAATATAGGGAATGCTCCAATGGGTGATGTCTGATAGTGTAAGGAAAGGTAACAAAGAAATGCAAGAAAAAGTCTTACTCATGCAGAAAGAAAAAGACCAGGTTAGTATGAATATATACCTAGAAACAGCTGAGAAAGGTGTAGGGTTAAGAGATGTACTGTGATGGCCCTCACATTTCCACTTTTTTGGGTTTCAGCAAAGTTGTGCAAATTGGGCAGAATTCCAGAATCTGTATGGCACACCCTCATGCAACAATTTGTTGAAGAAATATCTGATGATTATGAACATTCTTAAAAATCATAATCATGATGAGATGAGTACTTTCTACTTCCTTCATATTTGGATCTCTCTCAAACCACACGTTCCAGTTGTAACAAGTGTCATAGAACATTATAACCTTATGAGAAACTTCTCCTAATTATCATACAAGATATTAGGCTAATGAAAGTCGATTCCTAGTTTCCCGTTACCCTACTCCGCTCAAAACCAATTACTGGCCAAATATTTCATTATTTTGAATAAAATGTTGATTTCTAACAAACTTTAACATACTAATAAATAATCGTGGTTTTAAATATACCATAAATCTGTTTCTGTTGATTTTCAGGGAATTGCTTTGCAGTAGAAGCATGATATATGGTTAATAATGAATTAATAATGAATACCTACTCACTTCTCTGTCGCACACTTTTTGATCTGCTCTGATCTCATCCCGTAAAAAATATTGTGAAACTTTTGATAATAGTTGTACAATCACCATCATGTGGTTGTAAACTACATCTGTAAACTAAACTGCTCCAAAAAAGAAACTTACCAGGTAAGAAATTTGTCTGTCAAATTCAAACGACAAATTGTGTTACACTAAATGGGATATGAGTGGAAGCAGTGTTAATTTACGCTAATTTTGACACCTCATTTGTTGCAAGCGGATGAGTATTTTTGAAGTTATGCTTATTTAACCGAACCTATCCACTGGAATGAAAGTTGCACTCATACCACTTGAGATGGTTGGCAGTATACAGGTGTAATCAGTGCTCTCCTCTTCTTCTTTGCATGACTAACTTTCCTATTGCTTCTTGTGAGGATGAAGAATGATCAAAGTTCAATGACAATTGTCCTTATTCAATCATCTGAAGAAATTGGGCGGACCTGCAACTTTCAAATTTGATAGTAGGCTTGTTCAAATGAGCATAACTTCAAAAGTTTTGAGGTGTCAAACTCCGCGTAAATGTACACCGCTTCCACTCATATGCTATTCAGTATAATACGATTTGTCGTTTGAACTTGACAGACGAATTTCTTACCTGGTAAGTTACTTTTTGGGACCAGTTTACAAACTGTCATTTAGCACATGGTATGAAATAATGAAAAATGACTTTCATTGGCCTTATCAATAAGAAACCTAGAATATACTATAATTGTTGTATTAATATTCATAAGGCCACGCCTGATAACCATGATTGATTATCAAATCACTTGTATCTGAGATCACAGAGAATCAATAAGTCATAATAAAATACTACTATAATAATATACATTGAGTCTGTCTGGACTACATTGTCAATATAATGACACATTTGCTTATTTCTCTTTATCTTGTAGCTGCAAACCGAATACAAACAGAAGCGTAAGTTGGTTGACACACTGAAGGAAGACTTGCAGGTGAAGATTGTAGAGTACACCAAGATTGCTGAAACTGGTAAGCGCTTTACAAGGTCGCACTTGCAAGGCCAAATCTAGTGACAATGTGGACATTTTGTTGATAGGAAAGAGTTGCTCGAGTTTAAATGTTGTACCTTCACCCCTTACACCCTGATGTTTGTTATATCATCCTTTATTCAGCAAATGCAAAAGGCAAAAGCAAACCAGCAAAAACAAAGATACAAGTAGGAACAAATAACCAGGACAAAAGCTGGACATTAAGGGATCTGGAATGAGCGTTTTGAGCATTTCGACAGTATTTTTGTGGGACATGAGAGCACATCAGACATATCGAATTGCATTCTGAATACGAAGAATGTCTTTTGATATCAAATAATTTTCATTTTTGAAATTCACGATATAATACAAATTTTATGACAAATTATTAAAATTTGATATTTTTCACATTTTGATATATAACAGTCCTCGAGTAAATTTTATAAATCTAATGATATATTCTTTAAGTGTATGTAGCTGAGAGGAAAAGCCGACGATCAATTGAAAATTTTTACCTTTCATATTGAAGATATGGAATTTTTCCCAAAAAGACCTAATTTTTTAAAATGTATTGGGGAAAAAATCTTCAATACGAAAGGTCAAAATTTTCAATTGATCGTCGGCTTTTCTTCCCACCTACATACACTTTAAGTACATATTATCAGATTTATAAAGTTTACTTCGAGTACTGTTAAATATCAAAAATATTAATTTTAATCATTTGCCATAAAATGTGTATTACATTGCAATTTCAAAAATCAAAATTATTTGATATCAGAAGGACATTCTTCAGTATTCAGAATGCAATTGATATGTCTGATGTGCTCTCATGTCCCACAATAAATACTGTCCAAAGGTTCATACCCCACCCCCTTAAGTTGTCCAAATGAATGCAGGTGATACATATACAAACATTAGCAAAATACAAGAGAATAAAGTAACAAGCAGAACACACCAGGAATACTGAGCAGGACTGAAAGATCCCATGAAAATATAATGGCAGGATGATAGATGCGTGGAACTGGGCAGGAAGGCCATTTTGCCGAATTTCTTTATGAATTTCTTGATGGTTTGGATCTGCTGACAAAGGAAAATATCTTGATTTGGCCAACATTTACTAGGGCAACGAACCCACGTGAAAAATATTTATATAATCATCCTTTGTTTTATATGTGTAGGCAAGGCAACAGAATCTGAGACCAAGGCAAGGGTGAATGCTATTCATGATCTCAAGGAGAAGGTGAAGAAAGAAAATGATAATCTAAAGGAAGTGAAGAGACAGCTGAAGGAGTTGAGTGAGAAACAAAAGAGAGAAAAGGAGGTGAGAAACACAACAAATAATGCTAAAAAACAACAGCAGGCCAATAAGCCTTTTTAGAATTTTAGCCTCGCATGCTTAGAATTTTGACGTCCGTTATATCGACTAGAGAACAAAAACGATAGCAACTCACATGTTACAGTGGTTGTAAACTTTGCACTTTTGAAAAATGTAATAGTTATGTTTTGCATATGTTAATGAAAAATAAATTTCCCCCAGAGTTGCAGTTCATTCACATGGCCATCAATGAAGGTAATTTAATCATTTGTCAAGTTCAAGTTAGATCTCGTCTATGTAATGGATGTCAAAGTTCTGAGCATGTGTGGCTGAAATTGTGAAAACAGTTTTCACTACTCATAGTATCAATAAGCAATGTTGGCACTATAATTTATTTCTGGATAAGGGGAGCAGTGGGGAGGGAGAGGGAGAAGTGAATTTCAGGAGAGAAAATAGGAACATTTGCCTAAAATTTGGCATTTTTATCTCAAAAGTGTATTTTTCCATGATTGTTTTTTTTTTTTTGGATGGGAAGCTATACATCACCAAATGAACATAGCTGAAAGATCACTTGTTTCAATTTTCTTTTTCTTGTGTTTCATGTTTGTTAGGATATGCGTAATCAGCATGGAGACCTTCAAACCAGTTCAGAATTGCGTCGTCTTGCTAAGACAGAAGAGAGGAAGAAATTGGAGACAGAGAATGCACAGATGTTGGAAGAAGAATTGGAGAGAATGAGAATGGAGGTTGATCATCACAAAGCAGAGATACAGGTAAGAACATGGAACACAGGACCCATCTTTCAAAATGAGGTAGAAAAGGTCTCTCAAAGCCCAATAAGACGATCAGCAGGAGAACTGTCTGCAGGCCTAGATCTATGACCAAGACAAACTAGAGCAAAACAATAAAAGCTATGAATTACTTGAATGTTTATGAAACTTATGGTAAGCTACTGCAGTGGGTGTTTATCTTTTTGAATGATGTGATTGTCTGTTCGTAAATTATTGAACTATTGTATCTGCAAATCTGACATTTTTTGACACTAAAATACTTCAAATTTGTATTATAAAAACACCACTGCCATCTTGATAATCAAATATATGTAACAAACTAATAAACAGATTAGCATTTTGAAGGGAAAAAATAAATCTGAAAAATACCTTCCTGCTCATTGTAACAAAAGCATATATTTCTTCAGAGTCCCCTACATTTTGTTTTCATTTTATATTGCACTGACATTGCAGTTGAAATCAGCCGATGGTTACGAGTACAGCAAGGAGCAATCTATGCAGCTAGAGATGGATCTGGTCAAGGAGCGTGAGGAGAGACGTGTGGTTACTATGCAACTACAAGCTATGGATGCAGAGAAAGCTATGGTCCTACAGGAACTCACTGAGTCATATCAGAAACATAGAGATGAGCTGGAGATGCAACAACTTCAGCATTTTCAGGTGTGTACAGGGTTTACTTTAACACACAAAACATGCGTATTTATGCGTTCACGCACTTTGCAGACCCCGTTCAAATCCAAAGTTCAAAGGCCAAAGCATACAAAATCTTGAAAACGTACACGTTCAAATATTACAAGATTTGAATATAGAAACCACCGATATTGTTAAAAGCGTTTTCCAAAATAAAAAAAATACCTCTTGGGCAATGTTTTGGACCCCTTCAGAGGAAAAATACCCCTTCAACAAAATGCTTAAAGAAAACCCTGGGTGTGTATTCTTGAAGAGGTTCATTAGTTTTGTAGAAACTTATAATAAAATGAAATTTATAATATGATTTTCTGGTGGGTATTAGAGGCGTTTGCTTGTCATCAAATTATCTAAAATGCATTACATAACAGTTCACTATAGCAAATTCTTAACACATGTATACAGTGATTATGATTCATAATAATAATCTTAAACATTGTTTTTTTAGTTTAAATAATCAAATACCTTTCTTATATTGCTAATGAAGAATCAGGACAATCTCATTTGAAGTAACATTAAGGCTTACGCCCTCAAAAAGAATTTGCGGTGCATTTTTTTTAGAGAAATTTGATTTTTTTTTACAAAACTGAACTGTAAAAATGTTTTGCAAGAATTTTGTTAGAAGAATTGTGTGATTTAACACTTGAAATTAGTGAAAATATTTCATTTTGTGTATAAAAATGTAAGCTTTGAAAGTTTTGAGCATCTCAAACTTATTTAGGCTGAGTTTTTGTCGGGGGAAATAGGCGGAAAGCATATTTTGCATTGGATTTCAAAATCTTCACAAGTTTTGACACATACTTTTTTATTTCGTCATGCATACTACTTTCTATGCAGGGAAAGAATGATTTGTGATCATAGCCAGCATCTCTAAATTATCTCTTTGTCACAAAATTTGAATATTTCCTTGATAGCATCACAAATTTGAATATTTCCTTGATAGCATCACATATCAGCAGAATTCTTGAAGTGTGATCAAACAAGTGAACTGGAAGTTAATTGACTTGGCATCATTGTTACACATTTTACAGACATTCCGTAATTACCGTGAAGTATTTGAGGAGCAGAAGTTGGCATTAGAGCAGCGTTATCGCAGCTTACTGGAAGATTCCATTCAGGATGCTATCTTTTTATCCAGTCGCAACTCAGAGCTAGTGCAGGAAAATCAGGCACTCCGTCAAGGTATGTGGGATGAAGATTTTATGCAAATCTTTAAGGTTCCATGCTGGTAATATTCTTGTGAGTAATATTGTCGTGCTTTTGATACAACCTCAAAACCAGTGATATTTTTCAGTATTGCATAAACAGACAGGGGATAACTAATAATATCATGTCATATAATCATATTACTCGCATTATGTGCCGTGATATGTCACTGGAAATTTGAATTTGTTTTACCAACATTACTTTGTCCTTGTGCTTGTAATATCAGTCTATTGGAAGTTATTATTCCAGTTGAAAGCCATACACCCCTATGGAAGACATGACCTTAATCTTCCACACAGGGAGTATGAATTTCAAATGGGGTTACCTGAATGGGTGATCCTACATGAAATCTACACCCCCTGCGCGGGAGATTAAGGTCACTTCTTCCACATGGGGTGTATGGATTTCAACTGGAATAGCCCATTGCTGCTCATGTTGAGAAGTTTGTGTAATCACACTCTGCAGTTGCATAATTACTCTGTAAAGAAATTGCTTCAGCATTTGTGACAAGAGTATGTAGACAGTTCTGCCTAATATAAGTACGTCCTATACTTTTAACTTCACAGAAATGGCAGAATTGAAGGACCGTCTGGCCATGGCTGAAGGACGTCCTCAGAGTAGACCATCTACTGCAAGCTCCCGTTCATCAATGAAGTAGTCTAGTTATGGACAACGATGTCTTCAATTGGATGTTCCACTGATGGCCCACTTCCAAAATGAATCATGTGGAAATTTGTTTTAAAAAAGCGTGCCTCATAAATGTTCAGAGTTGTGCTGTGCGTTGAGCGCAACATGCATACCGTATGACGACTGTTTGACCTTCTGCATGTACATCTGGATTTCTTACGATGCATGTACATTACACATGGGGCACAAATGTAATCACAGGGCTAATGGAGACTCTGAACATTTTGATACAAATTTTAATTGGGCCAGTTATCATAGTTAAGTTTGTTTCAGTTTGGCTAAAAGAAGATAAACCTGGCCATTCTAAGTCAATATTTTGTGCGGATTTTTGACCTCAGATATTCAGATATTCGTCAAATAAAACCAAACTTACTGAAATTTCAAGATAGCAGTTCAAATTGATACTCTTTGTGAAAAGATTTGATATTACCCTTTACATACAAGCATGAGTATCTAACCAAAATCCAACCCCCAGTTTACCACTGTTTCTAACATGCAGTGCCTAAAACGAATGGCAGCAGGATATGGGGTGGGAGAACTTCAGGGGGGTAACTGAAATTTTGCCTCAAATAAGGCATTTTTTGCCCCAGAAGTTGAAATCACAGAATTCATATTTTGATTGGAGGGAAAGGGTGGGGAATGGAGAATCCCCAGATTGTGGGAATGTCACCTCTGATGCTGCCATTGTGTAAAACATGGTGCATTGACAAATGTATGTTTTTTACGATTGAAGACCTCTGAACTAAAAAGTGGATTAAGTCACATAACTATCTCCTTGCATTGAAACCTTCTTTGCACTCAATGTAACTTACCCCATTTTAGTTCTAAGGTCTTCAATGTTGACCAAGATTGAATTATTCAGCTCTTTGATTTAATTGTAAATATGACAAAAATATGTATTATTCCAATGTATTTTGTATCACAAATTTGCATACATGTATAGCCTAAGTATTATAGTGCAGAGTTATTTTTTTAGCCTAAGTGAATATTTATCACCTTGATGAAAAGTGTGTGATTTATACATATTTTCTACCATGCAGCATATTCCTTGTATGACTGAGTGCTTATTAAGAATTGTATGTTATACATGTGAGATACTCGTTTGTTTTGTATATAGGGCCTATCCTGTCCAGAAAATTCTGTGGTGTAATTATAACAAATAGTCCGTCCCCAGTATCCGTCCATTCAAGAAAAATATCAAAATATATTTCCATATTTTTTAATTTATCTATTTTCTATATACATGGATACAATAATAATTTTTTCCTGTTTTTTTCTTTTAAAAGCACTTTAAGCTCTTAAAAACTTTACAGTTGCAGAAAACTTGCATGGCTGTAATCTTATGTGAACAAACAGGAGTAGGCAAGGGTGATTTTTGAAAGTAGAAAATGTTTTTTGTATCACAGCAATGCACATGTAACATACTAAAGGAGTAACATAATAGTTTTATCATGATCATATCTGTAGTATTTACACTTTTCATAAGGCTGTGATCACACAGAAGTATAGCCTACTGTATACGGTATTCACTAGACGATATACGCTCATTCGATCAGGCTGAGTTCACATAGGAGTATACTAAGTGAACTCAGCCTGATCGAATGAGCGTATATTGTATATCGAATACCATATACAGTATACCTTTATGTGATCGCAGCCTTAAGGGCTAGATCATCCACCGTTGCACAGTATTTTTTGTGGGATCTGAGAGCGTATCAGGCACACCAAATTGCATTCTGAATACTGGGAATGTCTTTCTCAGATAACAAATAATTTAGATTTTTTGAAATTTGTGATATAATTCGAATTTTATGGTGGCAAATTATACAAAATTGACATTTTTGACATTTAACAGTCCTGGAAGTAAACTTTATATAAATCTAATGACATGTACGTACTACGTAGCAAGGAGGATAAGCTGACTACAGACTACATAAAAAAATTTTGACCTTTCATATTGAAAATATACATGAAGTGTCATAAAAGACCTTAAAATTTTAGGTCTTTTGGGAACTATGTATATCTTCAATAAGAAAGGTCAAAATGTTCATTTGATGGTTGGCTTTTCATCCCAGCTGCATACACTAAGTACATATCATTATATTGATAAAGTTTACTTCAAGGACTGTTGTCAAATTTGAATAATTCGAGGAAATGTCAAATTTGAATAATTTTCCATAAAATGTGTATTATATTGCAAATAAAAAAATTATTTGTTATCAGGACATTCCTCATATTCAGAATTTGGTGTGTCTGATGTGCTCTCAAGCCAGAACTGAGGTGTATCCTTCGTGTAAGAGAATACCAAACAAATCCCAACTCTAATCCTAACCCTATCCCAACCCTAACCCTATTAGTATTTTGTGCTCTCTACACTAAGGATAACCAGAACTGATTAACAAGTTCAGCACTATAGTAAAAAATTCATTTGAATGAACACAGCTGCCGTTCGACCAAGATTCGTATTTCAAAATACAAAACAAACGCACAACCTTGCTACTTAATGAAAATACTAACCAAACACAAGCGAATTGGATTGACTTGGATTATATAGGTATCCTAGGTGAATTCAAATTTGCCATCAAATTGCATCGTTTTATATATCAAATTAAAGCCCTTGCGTAAACTAAGCCAAAACTGAAAACCTTTTTTTCATAGCACTTTCCGTAGAAAAGTTACATCTTGTCAAAGATTGACTTTCATCAAAAAGATTCAGCTAGCAAAATTCCCCAAAACGGCATTTCGGGGGTGTTTCTAGATCTTAGTCTCATGGCGATGGCAGCTTTTTTAATGGAACTGCTATCAAAATCCTCTAAAATTCCATGTGCGACTTGATTATCACCATAAAAAATCATATATTTGGGTCAAGTGAAGTATAGAAAACATATTTATGTAGGTTTCCTTCACCCACCTATTCTCGAAAAAAATTCAAATTTCTATGTAAATATGCATTGTGTTGGGGCCCCGGTCTCGGCGAATTCGCTGACTAGTAAATGTGTTAACTAAGGTTTGCCTAGGTTACCTAGATTATACGCATGCTGTCAACACACAGTGTACACAGGCAATCGTCACACTGTTGGTTTCCTGTGTTCATTCAAATGAAATCGTTCCTATAACTAGGCAAGACTCAAATATAGAATTTATATTGTGTGGTGTGATTTGAAATGAATAAAATAAGCTGGAAATATGTTTATGTGTCTTTGTTATTGCTCTTTTCTGCAAATTTACTACCATACAGTGTGGTCTTTAAGGTTAAATGATGTAATGTTGGTCGAAGCAGCAACAAAAAAATATAGTTCACAGCATCTTGCGAATGGTAGTGAGCTTTAGCAAAAAATGCATTGCTCAATTCATAGCGAGCGTGTAGAAGAATTCAAATATCACAGATATACTTTTGTAGGTCCTGTGGTTCTTGAGTTATGTTGTAATGTAAAGAGGGCTGAAACAACAAGACTTTTGTAAAACATACATAACTCATTAACAACAATAAATTAAGCAAGTTTTCAAAGTATGATTTGTAGAATGAACTTTTGCAAACACCAAAGTGTTATTTTTCAATAATATATTGATTCAGATAATGAAATCAATTTTTTTTGGCTGCTCCAACCAACAATACCTCGTATACCCTTACAAGGCCAAAAAAAATTGTTTGTCCTCCACAGCTTTGAAAGAGGACGTGCGGGCGGGCGGATTTTTTTTTAAAATGTTTTTTTCTTCGGATTTGTCGTATTTCTGGACCTTGCTAAATGCTACAATCGTTCATGGCGACTTAAAAAAATATGCAGTTAAAGTTATAATTTATGTTCATGTCATAGTCTTTTAATGATTTGGTGGACTTTTTTTAATTTTCAACCATGAAAGAGGTCCAGAGATACTCCAAATCTGGAAAAAAAATTGAATTTTACTTATTTTTATTTAAAAAAAAAACAAAAAGAAAAAAAAACAAATATTGGTCAGGCCTTCATCTGAGTAACGGGCGGTGGAGGACAAACAAACAACTTTTTTTGTGGCCTAATTGGGGGTTGAACCCCGAAATGAGTTGGTGAGCTAACTCAACCCCCATAAAGAAAATTTTAACCCCTAACCCCCGCGTGTAAAATTGAAAATTGGTCAGGTAAACACTAAGCTTTACCTTAATTTTGGTCAATAGCCTTTCTCAACACGTACAATTATAATGTAGCATCTGTCAAAGGCATTAATTTTGCCCGTCCCAGGAGCTAATTCCCGTATGATATGTGACTCCTCGCCACAACTGAGCCCGGATGTCGCCAGTGCCACTATTGAGATATGCTCCATCGAACTTAACAATAAACAATAGGAAAGAAAGGATTTATTGACTGTTTTATTGATTTTTCACTACTTAAATGTCAAGTACTATAGACATGATATACATCATTTTAAAGCTAATTTCAAGCAGAATATTTTGGTTGAATATCTCAAAAATGATGATTGGCGACATCCGGGCTCAGTTGTGGCGAGGAGTCACATATTATGGACAGACTGGTGGCTAGCCAAGACACTGCATGCAGGGTGAATAAAGGTTAAAGAACTTAGGTCCAACTTGATGTCAAAACCTTTGGCCCACCTGTCACACAGACTGTCAAGTGCCATTAGCTGTCTATACAAAAGATGCATATTGCGAGGCTTTGCACCATGCCTGCACGCGGGAAAAATAGAACTTGGGTGTATGCAGATGTACTGTGTGCAGGGAACCGACCCCTACCAAAAATGCCTGACACTTTTGAAGAGGGCACTCAGGGCAGCCCAAGCCAAATTTGTTCAGTACCCTTCAGGCATGCCCAAAACATTTTCAAACCTTTAGATTTGGTCAAAAAACATATTCTTTAATATCGTAATAGGAGTCCTGTAGGGGAAGTGCATGCATTATTGAGCCCAATTTATCTGTGGTCAGTTACATTTTCTACCCGTATGGTGGAACCATGCAAGGGGTGAATAGCTCTGGGTGTAATTCTATGGGATATCTGTCATGTTGGTTTGTCATGCAAAATAAATGTCTGCATGTACCTTTTGGTATTCACCCCTTGCATGGTTCCGCCATATTGGGTAGAGCCTCAAACTGGTAATAGACATGAAAGAATTGCGTCACTTTACACAATGTTATATGACTCGTTCAATTCCCACTCATGCACGCTGCCAGATCGAGGCTCTACCTTCAAACTTGATGACCATGCAAGAAGTGAATTCTGTACTGGCACCAAAACATATTGCAAACATGTACGAACTGGGAATCAGTTTCCTGGTTGCATGGCTTAACAATCAGGGTACACGTCCATGAATGAAACCCAAACAAAGCAGTAGTCAAGAGTTGTGTTTCCCCTCGAGTTTAGGAGTGATAGAGATGCAGTATTTCGCACATGCAGCACGACCACATTACCACTGAAGCCAAATTGAAAAAGTTATCTCTTTGGAAATACAAGGCAAATTAAAAGAACTACTGTACTACTAGTGAGGACCCACATTTCATCCATGGCTCGAAAAAGTGGGTAATTTGGGAAGCACATTCCCAGGAAATGTTGGTGTTTGGAAGGAAATTCTTGTATTGTGTCTTTTTTGTATATAACAACATGATACATTGTAAATTTTGGGAAATTTAGCTTGCTTCCCGGGAAATTAACATTTTTCTAGCCCTGGTTTCATCAAATATTTCATTCTCTTAACAAATCCCGCTTGAAATAATTTAATCTCTTTTTACAATCCTTGATGCAATCATTGGACACAATCAAAGTTGTTTGGTAACTTTAATATTGAAACTATGTAAGTCCACTACCTTAAAATTCTGTCTACAAGCATATACGAGGGGGTATCCAAAAGTTTTTGACATCACCCAGAAGTGAAAGAGCTATACCGATGAAATTTTGTCAGTGTAATCACTGGTCCTTATGTACATTATGGTCCAAAATGGTCTCATACGTATGTTTACTTTCTTCACAGGAGGCGCTAGATGGGAAGTAGGCGCATAACCTTTTCATGATAAGATCCTCCACTCCCTTGAGTTTATTCACTGTCGCAGCACCATCCGTTAAGTGATGGACGCCCACTTCTTGGCTCATCTGTGAGGGACATGTGGCCAGTTTGGAAATTCCTTTTTTTTTTTTTTATAGTGCCATATGATGGGCAATCATCACCGTAGATTACTTTCATTTCATCATAGATTTTCTGAGCATTGTAGGCCTAACCCTTCAAATGCAGGAACTTAATCATGCTGCGTGCCTCAATTTTCACCATCTTTTAGGTTATGCGCCTACTGCCCATCTAGCGCCACCTGTAAAGAAAGTAAACATACTTACGAGACCATTTTTGGACCATAATGTACATAAGGACCAGTGATTACACTGACGAAATTTCATCGGTATAGCTCTTTCACTTCTGGTTGATGTCAAAAACTTTTGGATACCCCCTCGTATATGCCTCTAAACAAGGTTTTTTTTGACACAAGAGACAAGAGGCAGACACTCTCAACAAAAAACGTTATTTGGAGTTTGTAACAACTATATTACTGATAAAGGCGGCTGTACAAACATGTATATTTGTAAGACCAATCTATTGCAATGTTTTTGAGAAGGGTATTGGCCTTTCATATCTTTCGTTAAAAAACCCTCGCTTAGAGGCATATATGCTTCTAGACGGAATTCTACGGTATTTCAAACAAACATGGCTTCCTCACTTGTACTGGACTATTTTTGACTAGATCAGGTACACTCAGGCTGCATTGTTAAGCTCCAAGCAGAAGTGCCTAGATTGAAGGTGTAGGCGACACTCTTTGGTTTACCTAATTCCAGCGTAACTTTTCATTTAGCATAACTTACAGAATCAAAGGGTGACAGACAACACAAAATAACATATCATAAACAAAGATGTTTGGTCATTCTTTTGTGTATTTATTTTGACCTACACATAATAGTATATGTGATTAAATTTTATGATGGTTAACCAATTTCTCTCACCATGCGCACAACATGTATTGTCACATACATGGTTAAGAAAAAAGTGATAGATCCAACACAATGGCCGGCTTTCTTTTCTGACTTCATCTTGAATGCCAAGAAATGCTATGGTAAGCACATGACACTAGATTGTATGTTGAGTTAATGGGAATAATATGATGTTCAGTTCAATGGTTGTAGCCTTAGACTGTCTCAAGGACTGGTGGTTCATATCCGTCTGGTCTCTCTACTTTCTCTCCTTCTTCTCCCTCCTTGACAACGCCACCTTTGCTTGCACCTTCCCCATGGAGTTCCATCAGTTTGCCAACTAAAATAGGGAAAATGAGAAGAAAAGATCAAGTTAATACTATGTCTTTATAGGTGATACTACACCCTTGATAAATTTAGACTATTTTTGCATTTTCACAAAAAAATAACACCCTGGTAACAAAGTTATGTATATTATAGGGGCAAGGAATCCAGTTACTACACTGGAATTTCAGTGACTCAAGACAAGCGATACGTTGATTATGATAAGAAAAGAGGTACCGCTAGAATGTACCTCATTTTTCAACATATAAATGAACCACTTGTCTTGAAATGTGAATCACTGAAATGTCAGTGAAGTAATTGGATTCCTTGACCCTATAATATACAACTTTTGTTACCAGTGTGTAGTTATTTCTTGAGAAAAATGCAAAATTAGTCACAAAATTGATCAGGGGGTGTAGTACCACCTTAAGCGCAACAAGTCATGCAAAGTGAATTTTTAGTATTTTCTACTTCAATCATTAAACATTCTTTTCTCATTTGTAGGCAACACTATCTGAAGTTTGTGAAATTTGTTTACATTACAAAGAGTGCTACACAATAAGCCCATATGCAATTTCAGATCAATGTGCATTGTGTGTAATATCCACGAGAGATAAACATTGAGGACTCGCCACAATATTTCAATGAGGATGAACTTTGCACCTGTACAAGGGAAGTATTGATGATCTAGCTAGAAACTACAAGCGTAAAAACAGGCAAGTCATGGGGGAATCCCTTTCAGGAGCGGTTCATCACACGCATCGGCAATGGAGGAGATTGGGTTGTTCATCTCTCAAATAGACATGCATGATGTTGATGTGCAGTCCAAGATTTTCTGAAATGGGCTCAAAACCTTGATACATTGACATGTGTGATGTTGACAGACGAGGTCAAAGGTCATCTTGGGATTACTTGAGGTCATTTTGCAAATATGTTAATTTTCATTATATTTTTGCACCATGAAAGCATGCGAACCACCCTTGCTGGGGACACAATTTACGCACCACATTTACTAATCTACTGGTACTTGATAATTTCCTTAGTTAACCATGGTAGTTTCTTTATTCTCCAGTATTTTGTCACCAATACCTCAAATTAATCACAATTATTCATAACTTACCATCAAACTTTGGCTTCTTGAGGACCTTGACCTTGCGTACATGAACATCATGGAGTGGGTAGATGCTCTGGCATGCCTTCTCAATGTCACGACCTATGCTGTCTGGGATCCTTTAATGAAACAATATCACAGATACAAAATCAGTTTCTTTGTTATGAACACCCACCTTTGCAACTCTTCAATACATGTACATGGCAGAAGTCCATAGTGTGACATATGTGATGCGATCAAACAAAATCAGTTGGAACTCAGAAATATTAAATTTTCAGTTAATACTTATAGGATAGTAAATAGCATTCATAAAGCTACATTTTGCAGAAAACCCCATTGAAATCGAATAACAAGTTCCAATGATATGAGCCATTAAAGAGTTTGCAAAATAAGAGGAAACAAAAGGTAATATTTCTCAATATCTCTGGATCTGGATTGGTCAATATTTCTGAGTTCTGACTGATTTTGCTTGATCGCATCACATATAGTCCATAGTGTGATATTCAGTTGATTCTTGCTATGACACCTGAAGACATTGGCAAGAATCATTTCACAAATGTGATGTTTCAACTTGGAGCAGTTTAATAGGAGAATTAACTTTTCATTTGCAATCAGTTCACACCACAATCATCCCCTGTAAATAAGTTCCACACCTGTTATTGTATTGAATGTCAACTGCAGATATGTTAGCTTACTATGCCTGAATGCTAAATATATTTGCTATTTAAATGTTCTTTAGGGACCCCCAATTTTGCATTTTCTGTCCCGAGCTTTTGGACCCAGCGCTACCCTTGAATTACAGAAATAACCTCACATGACAAATAGTATAATATTTACACAAAAATATCCTAGTACTATCATTGCAGTGTATTCAATACAAAATGAAGTTTTGAACAAACTTGTAATGTAGCTCACAACATTTGTTTTAAGGGGGTACTACACCCCTGTGGTAAATTTGGGGCTATTTTTGCATTTTTCTCAAAAAATAATAACACACTGGGAATAAAAGTTGTGTATATTATTGGGGCAAGGAATCCAATTACTACACTGAAATTTCAGTGACTCAAGACAAGCGGTTCAGTATACGAGGGGGTATCCAAAAGTTTTTGACATCAACCAGAAGCGAAGGAGCTATATTGATGAAATTTTGTCAGTGTAATTACTAGTCCTTATGTACATTATGGTCCAAAAATGGTCTCATAAGAATGTTTACTTTTTTTACAGGTGGCGCCAGATGGGCAGTAGGCGATAACCTGTAAAATGGTGAAAATTGAGGCACGCAGCGTGATCAAGTTCCTGCATTTGAAGGGTTAGGCCTACATTGCTCAGAAAATCTATGATGAAATGAAAGCTATCTACGGTGATGATTGCCCATCATATGGCACTGTTGATTTTTGAAAAAGGACTTTCAAAACTGGCCACATGTCCCTCACAGTGGACGTCCATCACTTTCGGATGATGCGCCACTGTGAAAAAATTCAAGAAAGTGGAGGAGCTTATCATGAAAAGATTATGCGCCTACTGCCCATCTAGCACCACCTGTAAAAAAAGTAAACATACTTATGAGACCATTTTTGGACCATAATGTACATAAGGACCAATGATTACACTGACAAAATTTCATCGATATAGCTCCTTTGCTTCTGGATGATGTCAAAAACTTTTGGATACCCCCTCGTATATGATAGGAAACGAGGTACATCCTAGCGGTACCTCTTTTCTTATCATAAATAACAAACCGCTTGTCTTGGGTCACTGAAATTCCAGTGTAGTAATTGGATTCCTTGCCCCTATAATATACATAACTTTTGTTACCACTGTGTTATTAGTTTTTGAGAAAAATGCAAAAATAGACACAAATTTATCGAGGGTGTACATGTAGTACATGCAAGTTTGTCTCAAACTTACATATATCTGACAAAGTTCCCCACCATTTTTGGTTTCACACTTACAATTTGTTGACAACTTCTTTGAGGTCATTGCTACCACACTCCCTCTGGATGATATCAAGCATTCTCCTGCGGATCTGTCGCACCTGTTGACTCTGAGCATAGGATGTCTTCTTGATCTGGTTTTGCCTCCTCTTGGTGAAACCAATACAGAAGATACGCAGCAGGTAACCATCTGTTGTCCTCACATCCACGTTGGCATCGATCAGGGTCTAAATGGAAGGAAAGAAACAATGATGGTAATTACTTCATGGGAGCAATGGGGGCAGGAATTCTGTGGGTATCATAGACCACTATTTTTTCATGATGTGTGCATCATTTGGGACTGGTATGTCTGTAAATTACACTGGGAAAAATAGAAAAGACCAGTAAAATCTACTCACTGATATAGATTCGAGGGGGGTGGACATGTTAATTTCCTTAATTTGAAAAACAAAACAAACAAAACCACCAGAATTATAGGACATAAACAATATTATAGGAAGAGTTCAAAAATATACCGTAGGAAAAATAGGGCTGCGTGAAGCACTGCCAATTCAAAATTACGTTGCACCTCAAAATAGTGTAATATTCAGGTATGAAAACAAGCACTGACAGAATTTCCTGAAACTGCTTTAACGTTTCCTGAAAATGTGCATTTCCCTATACTTTGTTCAGGGAAGATCCAAGCAAAATGTCCTGAAATCCATCCCTGAATATAGCGACACAAGATGGAGAAGTAATTTTGATAACAGCTTGAAAGCATGCGTCAACCTACCTGCCACTTCTTGACCATGGAGCAGTACTTGTCCCTGGTCAAATTCATGCCGTGGAAGTTAGTCAGGCAGTTCTTGCCTTGCACATCCTCTACAACCAGACGGAACTTGCGGAAGGCTACTTCGTCGTTCTGAAGGTCAGCCAAAGAGACCTCAAACACACGTCCCTTAAGAGCATCGGATGCAATTTCTGTGTAAGATTAATAATCAAGAAACAGACTTGGTTAATGATAGATCACAAGATTCAATGGGTAGCAGGTATTCCCAGGTAAGAGTGCAGACCTTTATTTTTTAGGAGCTCAGTCACTCCTGAGCTCCTTGACTTTCTCCTATTTAAGGAGAGTTATTTATTGAGCTCCTTGTTCTTTCTTGTTCCTGTGATTTTGATGCTGACAATTTCTAATTGAGCTCCTTGTTGCGCTTCTAGACAAGTCCAGGAGTGTGATAACTGTGATAACTTTTATCAATCTATATTAATGTTGTTGCACCTGAAAATTACAATCATAATTTTCACAAATTTACCCAGTACAATCGTGTCACCAAAAATTACTTGAAACTCTTGAAATGAGATACAGTGGTAAGCAGGCTTCACTTACTTGTTCCTTGCGTCCTTGTGCAGAGTGTCTTCCCAATGTTTCTGATGTTGAACATAGCAGGGGCTTTCACATCATACCATTCTTTCTTGGTGAAAGGGTCCACACTAGAGAAGAAAAACAAGAAACCTTACAATTAGGCACACAGTGATGTCTAGGTAAGAATATTAAACCTTAGGCGATGAAAAAGCAACAACCCAATCCACCATTCTATGGGCTGAATGGAAATGAATTGTTAGTTTCTTAAAATGCAAATCCATATCAAATTTTTCACATTTGCTAAAATTTCATTATTTCTATGATCTTTTTCAACAAAAAATAGTAGAGTTTTTGTAGTACCGTACCAAACTCTTCTTCAGGCAATCTGAAGATTTTAACTTGGCAGTTTCATGTTATTAAACAGGGATATCAGTGTATGTCCAGCAACAGGCAAAAACTGAAAAACTATGTGTGTGAAATTGGGCAAAAAGTACCCAAATTAAACAGGCTGAATTAAATAAGTTTTGACCAAAAAACAAACAGAAAAAAAACAAAACTGAAAATTCTAATGCCTGTACATGTATAAAAACAGAAAACAAAATAGCAATGTATGTACACCAATTCTGCTGCGGCAATTAATGCGACGTAAGCCAGATTTTCATCACTTAAAAATACTATCTTATATTTTGCACTGAATTCTGTTATATTGAATTTTTTTGCATTATGAGATGAGTTGGTATCTTCCCTGCATGAGACTGCACCTTCCTAAAAATAACTGAAAAAAACTGAAAATGTGCGTGAAATTGGGCAAAAAGTACCAAAAACGGGCTGAAATTAAATAAAGTTGCGGAAATTTTAACTATATAAAAAAAACTGAATTCAGTTTTAAACTGAAAATTCTCATGCCTGATTATTCTTCATGATCACTGGATCCAAACTATGTCTGTAGAGTGTAGATCCATTGCTCATTGAATGCTCATGAATACTTTGTGATGCAAACACGTAAAAATTGGTTATTAAATCATGGAATGTTTCATGGCCAATTGACCTTTTCGGCAAATCCTATTTTCATTTATAAGCCTTTGCGAGAACTTGTCATTTTACGTCACGCCAACTAGCAATGCGCAGTAACGATGTTCGATAAATGATGTGTGCATCAGCGCAGATCGGCGTGACCTTAAATGACAAGTTCTCAGGTGTACTAGGAACAGGCTGGGATTTACCGAAAAGATCAAATAAGTGGCAATTCATGTATCTGGTAAGTCCATTACTGACACACCTTCATTTTTGAGGAGCTTGATTGCACCAGAGCTCCTACAGCTCTCCTTAACAACATTTCAGAAGTACGATTTACTGAACTCCTCACTACTTGAATCCCTATGTTTAAAATTGTTGAGCTCCTTGTTGAGCACCGTAGTATTACTCCGGAGAGTGATTAAGGGATCTAAAATGAGCGTTTATTGCGTTTCGACAGTATTTTTTGTGGCACATGAGAGCACCTCAGACCTATCGAATTGTATTCTGAATACGAAGCATGTCTTTCTGATATCAAATAATTTTCATTTTTTGAAAATCACAATATAATACAAATTTTATGACAAATTATAAAAATTTGATATTTTTCAATTTTTGATATACAACAGTCCTCGGTAAATTATATAAATCTAATGATATATTCTTAAAGTGTATGTAGCAGGGGAAAAGTCGACGGTCAATTGAAAATTTTGACCTTTCATATTGAAGATATGGATTTTTTTCCCAAAAAGACGTAATTTTTTTGGGTGTTTTGGGAAAAAAAATCCATATCTTCAATACGAAAGGTCGAAATTTTCAATTGATCGTCGGCTTTTCAACTCACCTACATACACTTTAAGTATAAATCATCAGATTTATAAAGTCTACTTCAAGTACTGTTAAATATCAAAAATATCAATTTTTAATGATTTGCCATAAAATGTGTATTAAATAGCGAAATTTCAAAAATTCAAAATTATTTGATATCAGAATGACATTCTTCAGATTCAGAATGCAATTCGATATGTCTGATGTGCTCTAATGTCCCAAAATAAATACTGTCCAAACGCTCATACCCCAGCCCTTAACAGAGTTCCTGCAATTTTCAAAAATGAAGGCTTGTATGGACATGTCATTGATACATGATACACGCTATATATCGCGTGTGATTGGTCAAGAGCTGGGTATAAGCAATATTTAATGCCCGGTGTCTAGGCTGTGCGATTGCTAGGTAGGGAAAATGAAGGAAATTCACATTTCATAAAAAATTCACATTTTATAATATTTTGCAGAAAACCTTTGTTTGACGAGTGCGTTTGAATTTGCTCACTGATAGTTTCACATTCTGGGCTAGAGACCATTGCATTCAAAATCTAGTCAGATTCGCTGAAGCATGACACCGTATAAAGCAATGCATGAATGTAAGTTCAGAAGTAAACACAGCTGATCACGACGGGTGATCACATCGAAAATGTTTCTAAAATTGCACTTCTTCAACAAAATTTTAGACCAGTTGTGCAAGATAGGCAAATTTAAAAGATACAGATCATACAGTTGACTCATCGAAATAATTTTCATCCAAATTTCAACATCGAAACAGCGATGAAAAAATTGCTGTAACTTTGGTAATATTTGTCCAAATTCGCCGGGGTATAAAAAGTATCTTGATCAAAAACATATTGCCTGAAACAGCACATGAATCATGATCAAAGACGTCATAATGAGCGGCACTGATTATTACGACTTGCCTTATTTGGATAACGAGCTACCGCATGACCGTATTTGGATACGATAGATAATTTATGTCCGTTGAAATTCCCTACACAGTTTTGTATGTGAGAATCAATCTTGATTCTTGCAGAATAAATTCACGGGAGATTGCAAATCAACCACATTTTGCACCAAGTTCAGTGTAAACTACAAAAGTTTGCGAGAATCAACTTAATTCACGCAAATCTGTTAACAAGAATCTTTATGAGAATCGATTCTCGCTGAAATTCTGACCCTGTACTTAAAATACGCGCTCGTCAAGCAAAGGGTTTACTGCATTATTTTATAATTGTGATAACATGAAATTTTACACCCCATTCAATGCATTTGGGATTGATTCAGAGGGATAAAAAATTTTCAGGGCCCCCTCCTTGTTGAATCAGCCCCCCCCTGTAACAAGTGTTTGTGAATCATGTGAATGGTCCCTTTAAAAACAGTACGGTAATATGCCACGATGCGGAGACGGGATTTGGTTGGGCAGTGCCCCTCACGCCAACAAACACATTGCACATTACAGTCACTGCTCCAATGGCTCAATCAATGCGTAGTGTTATCGCATTGAAATTTGGCGTGTTTATATCCACTCTTTTCAACATCATCTTACACTATTTTGTCATATTTTACGAATAAATAGTTAGAAAACATATTTCGCTAAGTCATTAGTATCTTATTTTTGACTTACATCTTCTTTTTGGCACCCTTCTTGCCACCTTTAGTCAATCGTTTATTTTTACCGACCGCCATGGTGGATCGTGGAAAGCGAAAAGGTCGAGGTCCGGAAAAGTGACAGTCTCATAACCAGTAGTGACAGTTCACTTTATTCCAATGACACACAGTGCAGTAACTGAACTGTGCCGTTATATGCGCCTGACCTGGTATCCCAAACAACACACAACAAGATAGAAGTTCGGACGCAAAATTTGTCGTTTGATTGCCACTGAATTTCTTACCGAAGGTTTGTCAAACTTATTCTGAAAGTAAATAATGAAGTCTAAAAGTGATTCGTCTTTGCGGAAAGTTGATAGTGAAACAGGTGATGAATTTAATATGAAACTGAAAACTGATTATAGTTGTTGTAATCAAATTAATGCCTGGCAAGTATGCCGAATTCTGCAGTGAAAATGAATAGCAATTTGTTTTCATTTATGATCTTGAACATCATGAACAATCTTTGAAAGACTTCCTACTGAATTTAGCTAGTTGTATTTAAATATCTAAAATGAAGTAAAAGATTAACTACTAGTACTCAGAGCTGAAAGTCAAAGGAAGCATCTGTCATGTTCGTGAACAAGATTTTAGTTACGGCATTGCGGCAGCGATCTTCCTGACCTTACTTTTTTTTACATAGATATTTTTTTGATAGAAATAGTAAAATAGAAATGTCAATATTATATAGGTGGATTTTTCAATTTGTGTACATCTATTCCTAGAACAAAATAGACAATGCCTGTTATTCCGCGCCGTATAGACGAGCGTATACATTATTTAATTAGCGTGTAATCGTGTATGTTGCGTAGTCGCGTATCGCAGATACATGCTAAATAAATACATGTACGCTCGTGTATGACACAGAATGACAAGTGCAGTTGGCGACTGTTCTAGGATAATTTTCATATTACAAAACTAAACTTTTGAACACTGACCTGACAGTTTCGTATGTCTTGGACGACATACTTTCTCAGAGTGATTGGTATCCCATCATCCTCTTAGCTGCTGGTAACACAGCTCCATCCCCAGGGGGCGTGGTCTTGAGGAGAGGGTCATACACGTGACTGAGATGATAGGCCCCTCGTCTCTGTTCATGACGGCAGGATCTCTCTTGCGAATCCATATTGTTCTAGGAATAGGATGTTCACAAATTGGAAAATCCACCTATAGTAGCCGAGCGGTTATAAAGGCGTTGGACTGTGAATCCAAGGGTCGAGCCGGGTTCGAAATCTTAGTAGGTCCGCTTGAGCTCAGCTGGCTCTTTGTGTAATTGAGCAAGGCACTTCACTCTACTTGCTTAGTGCTTCAGAGGGCACTTTAAGCCATCGGTCCTGTCAGGGCAGTGACACTCGTATTCAAACCCTGTATACTATAAAAAGTGAAGTCACTTTACGGCAGTTTGATTGACACATTGGCAGTTTGAGTGTCAGTTGCTAGGCATTTTCAGTACACATAGTAACGTTTAGAGCTACTTAGCCTAAATGTTACGTTTGTGTGCACTACGAACATTGCGCGTACTGCTTCAATAGTGAAACCCTGTATTTAATTGAAGATCCCGTATTTGATTGACAGTTGCTGGGCATTTTCAGTACACCAAATTTATCCAAGATGGCGGATGTCGAGTGCTATTTTACATACCGTACTCTTTCCAGCAAAAATATACCTGATTTAGCCAAAGTCAACATGGGTCATCACAGATAATATTTTCCTAGCATATTGAGCTAACTTCTCAGCTACCGTACAATATGATTAGTATTAATGGAAAGAAACAACCAAATGTTCGTTGTTTTTCGCATTAAATTTTTTTGAAACGACGACGTTAACATGCATCACCTCTTCCACAGGTCAACCGCTTACATAGCTTAAGCCATCACATGCATGAACGCGCATTGAGTGTGTCATTGACTTCATTTGCGCAAATGTGTGGCTTATCCTACATTTTGTATAGTAAATTAGTACTCGAGAATCCTTGGTCCTGTGTACATGTATTTCTGACATTAATGCAGTGTGCACATTAAATAACGCCTCAGGCTTTTCGAAAAGAGCAGGGGATCATCCTGGTACTGTTGACTGTAGGCCTACTTTAAAAATACACTCATCTACTAGTCTAGGTTCCAGAGTAAAAAATGAGTACAGCTTGTCTGTACGCAGTGGGATAATACTCACAGGGCTGTCAACTCTCACGCATTGGCCGTGAGTCTCACGCATTGGGTCACTTTCTCGAGCCCGCTGCTCAAATAATCATGGTACAAAATGAACATTGGAGTCGGCAAATCCCGGTACGCCCCTGTCTCACGCCAAGCAATTCCAAAAAGTTGACAGCCCTATACATATGAGGGAGGCACTACGGTAATAAGGAAGAAGAAGATTTCTATAAAACTGTTAGTTTTTACTGTCATGTGTCCCCGCATGTGTCCCCTTTTAAATTCGAGCCGAACAAATGAGGTATAGCAACAGAAAAATTTTTGTATTGCATTTTAGTGTTACTTTTTTTGTGGTAATTTTTTAGCTGTATTTTTTTCTGATAATTTTGAAAGAAAAATTTCCAAAGTATATAAAAAGAGTCAAAAAGAAATGTGTTACAAATACAATGTATCCTTTATTTCACTTGCAGATGTAGGAACCACCTGAGCTTGCAAGATGGTAGATAGGTAAGTGCTCGTTATTTGTTGTTATTATCAATCAGTATAGGCAGTTCATTGGGCATGGCATGAAGTGTCATAACATTATGAAACAGAAGCATTATTGGGATGGTAACACTAGTGGCATTAACTGGTATATAGTACAAATATTACAATGTTTTGATTTGTATACGATTGCTATTCAAATTGCAATATTGAATGTTAAAAGTCAGAAAGATGGTGCATAATTTGTATGCTTGCAATGATGGAATCAAGGGCTTTAATACAGCCAGCTGTGTAGGGAGTGTTTCACACTCTTAATTTGTAAATGCACACCCAGTTTTTGCCCACATGGCCTATACTTTGTACACAAATCTTTAATTTTCACACCCAGGTTTTTGAATTTACACATGTACCCAAACCTTAAAATCCTACCTAAGACCTTGAGTGGAATTGAATGCCCAGACAGTTCTGACATTCTGTACAAAGTATGCACAAAAGTATATCCCATACTTGACAAAGACTAAATTTGTATGTGATATGCCACATATTTTTTGTTCAAATCATGTAGTAAATCATACACAAACTTCAATTTTAATATTCTTCCATCATTTTGCCCCAATTGCTCATCACAAACTATGATTGGAAATACTAGGCAGAGGTGTTCCAAGTCTTCTGTACCAGTATTTTGTTTTGTTAGTTAGAATGTTTTGTTGTTTGTTTTCTGTATGAATTAGGGAGAATGACTTTCAGCCCCATGGGGCGGCCAACATGGATAATGTGCGGTCAGAGGTCAGCTGCGACTGGGTTTAATCGAGCAGAGATGCTCAAGGTCCAGAAAGAAATAGATCGCATCAAGAAAGTCTCTACTAGTGTAGCTGAACATAAAAGGGCAAGCAGTAAAGCGCTTGAAACACAGAAGAAAGTAGAAGGAGTTGGAATAGGGTAGGTTTTCTTGATTTGATTTTGTTTGGTGGTGAAACAATTGTGCAAAGTTGACCTGGGTTAGAGTTAATCATGATTTAACAATTGAAATTTATAATTAGGTAATAATATTATATAGTATTATAAGGATTTAATAATGAAAGTTGATGTTGAGTTTCCTGTCACATTTTTCTTGCTGAATGATGAGGTGACTCTTTCATTATTCATTATTTTTTGAACATTCATTATTTTTAAATAAAACACATTGGGCTTTTTATCACACTCAGTAAATAAGTAGGCCTAATAATAAGCAATGTTGAAGGCAGGAAAATGATGCTAGGTAAATTCAGAAGGTAGACTGAAAAAAGAAGACTGAAGTATTCAAAATAAATTATGAAATGGCAAAATACTGAATTAATTCTGTAAAATTACATTCTGACTCAGCATAAAAAAGGTGACACAGACAGGCGACGGGAAACTCAATATACATTTTCATTATTAGCCTAATGGTGTAATTGACCAGGTGAGAAGTGAGATAACAGTACGATTAAAGAAGACCATTCATAACAAATGATTCAGTGAACAATTATTAATTCTAGCATTTTGGTAAGAAATAAAGAGTCAGGCTATCATAAAATTATGCACCTATCCACAACACGAATTGCTGAAATTTGTGAGCAAATTTTATGGCTCCAAATCACCTATCCATTGCAAAATATGCTATATGAAACACAATCTTTTATAATATCTTCAGGCCCTATGGTCTTGCTATATTATTTTCAATGAGACCTGTTTCCACAAAGTGAGAGGAGAGTTGCAAATTTTTATGTTGAGTTATGTGAAGATTCATATAATCATATTCTTTGGATCATACATTGTAAGCTTTAAAATGATCTATAACTTGTCAGGGTTGCTCCCTCACTTTGGTCTTCAAAAGTCAATATTTCAATGAAGAATTTTGTTGTTTTCAGATACAATGCACCATATATATCTTCTTTCCTTCCCTAGCAACTGTCCGCTCACTTTGTCAGACAGGTCTCATTTATTTAATGTTGTAAAAATAAGGTGACTTAAGGGATCTGGAATGAGCGTTTTGAGTGTTTCGACAGTATTTTTTGTGGGACATGAGAGCACATCAGACATAACGAATTGCACTCTGAATACGAAGAATGTCTTTCTGATATTAAATAATTTTCATTTTTTGAAATTCACGATATAATACAAATTTCATGACAAATTATTAAAATTTGATATTTTTCACATTTTTGATATATGACAGTCCTCGAAGTAAATTTTATAAATCTAATGATATATTCAAAAGTATATGTAGCTGGGAGGAAAAGCTGACGATCAATTGAAAATTTTGAACTTTCATATAAGATATGGATTTTTTTCCCCAAAAGACTTAATTTTTATGCCTCCACCGCGAGGCATACTGTTTTTGCACTGTCCGAGCTTCCGTGCTTCCGTCCGGATGCTGTATCTCGGGCATGGATGGGCGGATTGACTTCAGATTTTCAGGATAGTTGGGTCATGGTCAAAAACTCTGGATGCTTTTTTTTGGGTGATGTTCAAGGACATATACTGAGGTCAAAGGTCATTTGAGGTCAAATTACTAAAAACTGTTGTATGGGCATGAAACTTGGTAGATACAGTCAACATTTAGAGCCAAATTTTTGGAAGGTCATTTCGGGGTCATCCGGGGTCACCCAAGGGTCATCTAAGGTCAAATGACTAAATATTGTCTTATGGGCATGAAACTTGGTGGGTACAGTCAACATTTAGAGTTAATTTTTGGAAGGTCATTTTGGGGTCATCCGGGGGTCACCCAGGGTCATCTAAGGTCAAATTGATAAAATTGGTCGTATGGGCATGAAACTTGGTAGGTACAGTCAACATTTAGAGCCAAATTCTTGGAAGGTCATTTTGGGGTCATCTGAGGTCACCCAGGGGTCATCTAATAAATCAAATAAATAAAATAAAATTGATCGTATGGGCATGAAACTTGGTGGGTACAGTCAACATTTGGAGCCAAATTTTTGGAAGGTCATTTCAGGGTCATCCAAGGTCACCCAGGGGTCATCTGAGTTCAAATTACTAAAAATTGTCATATGGGCATGAAACTTGGTAGGTACAATCAACATTTAGAGCCAAAATTTTGGATGGTCATTTCGGGGTCATCTAAGGTCAAATTAATAAAATTGGTCGTATGGGCATGAAACTTGGTGGGTACAGTCAACATTTAGAGCCAAATTTTTGGCATGTCATTTTGGGGTCATCCAGGGTCACCCAAGGGTCATCTGAGGTCAAATTACTAAAAATGGATTTGTACAAATTTAAATCGCCCCATGGTGGAGGCATCCCATTCGACGCCTTATGCCGAAAACCGCTGACGCTTCTTGTTTTTTTTGTGTTTTGGGAAAAATCCATATCTTCAATACGAAAGGTCAAAATTTTCAATTGATCGTCGGCTTTTTATCCCACCTACATACACTTTAAGTACATATTATCAGATTTATAAAGTTTACATCGAGTACTGTTAAATATCAAAAATATTAATTTTTAATCATTTGCTATAAAATGTGTATTACATTGCGAATTTCAAAAAATCTAAATTATTTGATATCAGAAGGACATTCTTCGTATTCAGAATGCAATTCGATATGTCTGGTGTGCTGTAATGTCCCATAATAAATACTGTCCAAAGGTTCATACCCCACCCCTTAATCTGTTATCAAAATTCTGTTATGTTGGGAAGCTATGAATTCTTGCTTTGCTTGGCTATGTTTTGCTTAAAAATATTAAACTGATGTTGCATTGTAGTTGAAATGTACTGCACATTTGAATTAACTTTTGCTTTTTGCTTTGCTTTTCTTTCATTTGCTGAATTTATTGCTTGTGTTGAATCAAGTCACAAGGTGCACAATGTGTAGGTATATTTTGTTGTTCATTTAATGAAAACTAAAGGGTAATTAAAGGCAAATAAAAAAACCCCTGAAATGTGTGTGTCCGCATTTGGATAGTGAAATCTCCAAGTGATTAAGTCTGTCCATTTTTGCCATAATGGTGACACGTAGGAGTGTATAATTTATGCTCAAAACAAGGATTTAATTTTTGCACTTTCATAATGTGAGTCGTAGTTGTAACTCATTTTATGCCAATTTGTGTTAAACTAAATCATAGATTTTAAATATTTAAAATCTATGACTAAATCAAGAGAGTTGTTGTCAATGTTTGTAACATTAGGTTCCACTGCCTTAACATGATTAATCATATCTCACCTCCTTTTTCAACCAGATCTATGGTTTTTGTTCACACCAAAGAAACAAAATATATCTTGGTTTTTAATTTTACTGGGGTAATGAAAAAAATATGAGTTTTCTTCTGATACTAAAATCTCAGTTTTTATGACAAATAATGACAAATAGATCATACCCCTGTAATAGTAACGAAATACATGACACAATCACCCCTTTATTCTATGCTGAGACTACCATAATAGTTGACAATGTTGTGGTCTTATTTTCACATAATTAGTGAATTGGCTATAGATTTTGGCAAAAAAGATATGCCATACCAGCGCAAAACAGAACCAAACTTCACCCCGGATTACCTGACCAAGCCTGTACCAGTGAGGAAAATTGTAAGTGCACTCAGAAGTAACATTGTAAAGACTTTGCTTATTATTAAATAGCCACATGAAGCTACATTGCAAGACCTTTCTCACTTAAAGTAACACTGTAAAGACCACCTCTTGGCAGGTAGATTATAGATCAGAGTCACCAAATCTTCAAATTTAGCAGATAGGCGAGATCTGCTTGTTCTCTGTTAACAAGGGGCAGTTTCCAGTGAATGGCTCTTTTCAGAGCCATCAGTAGGCAAGGGGCAGTCTACATGTCTCACTCTTAGGTACTTTGTCCTGAAGAAGTCAAAGCTACTCCTGACGAAAGCTTGACAGTTCTAAACTTGTCAGATGGCGAACCCGCTATAACCCACTAATTGTTATGAATTCCCGTCGTAAAAGCCTATCCCACAATTTATAGAACTCTTGACTATTCATAATATGGGTCCGGTTGTATGCCCCTGCATGGCACTTGCTGATCTACATATATTTTGTCCTACCGTACAGGAGCCAGGAACTGTGCCACCATATAACCCTCTGGATAAGGATCAGATGTTGGTACCACATACAGCTGCTTCCAAAAGAAGCCCTCACCATAAGGAGAAAACTACCACTACTCAAGGTACTGACTATTAGATTAGAATTGTTGCAATTCTTGCCATAGACCTACATAATGCTTACATATATTAGAAGTGAGAGAAATAAATGTTGCTCAAATAGGAATCTGCTCAGTGTGGCCTTGATAGCTTTCAGAAAGAATTACTATTCTTATTTTTCACTCACTTTCATATCATTATTTTGTATTTGTGTAAGAATGATTTATCAGTAATCACAGACGGTTGGATTTTGAGCAAAATCAATGTGTTAACTAGTTTTGTTACAAAGCTAATCAGCTCCCTCCCAATGTGCTATTTCAGTTGAAATCCACACACCCCTTATGGAGGGCATAACCTTAATCTTAGGGAGTATGAATTTCAAATTGGCTAACCTGAATGTGTTACTTGAAATTTACACACCCTGTGTGGGAGATTAAGGCCATGTCTTTCATAAGGGGTGTATGGATTTCAACTGTAATATGCCATTCTGAAACAAAATGAAGTCGTCATTAACATAGATGTTTTTCAAAGAGTATAATGAAACAATGTAATAAACCTTTTAACATCATCTGTCCTGTAAAAAAAGCATTTTCTTCCATAGGGCTTTCTCAATTTTGGTTTGTTCCCTTTTGATATAAGAGAGTGTTTGACTAAGAGTCAGTGAGCTTAGCTACCTGCTGTTTCATGCAATTTGCGTCAATTTATGCCCTTTATAAATTTAAGAGAGTATTTTGTTAAGAAAATTTGTGCCACACTGACTTTGTTGTTTAGAGATCACTATAATAGTGATTCTTCACCTGAATTAGGAATCCTCCAGTGGATTAGATCTTTAAAATTAAGCTGATGTTGCTGTTCGTAACAAAAATCCTTTTTGTTTGTGAGCATTTCAAGTCATTAAGCAAACAAAGAAGGCTGTGAAAATGCACTAAAACAAATACAACAAAAAATTGTTCAATTTTATTACATACATACATACATTATAAATATTTATATAGCGCTGCTACATTTAGAACGTAGCGCTCAAAACAAAAAACAAAAAACAAAGCAAAAGAAGAACATGAAGAAACAATAAATGAGAACTGCCTGTGAAGGCTACAAAATCTATGGAAACAAATGTGGCTTTAGAACCCTCTTGAAAATACCCACTGATTGTGATTCCCTGATACCAATTGGCAGTCTATTCCAGGTGCGAGGCGCGACATAGGAGAAGGTCCTGCGTTCAGCTGACATGAGTGTGTTGATTGTGTTGTGCTCTGTCAGGAGGGTGGTATCAGAAGCAGAACGCAGGCCTGCATGCGCAGGGCAGTGCAGGGAAACACAATCAGACAGGTACTCAGGAACACTCTTGGTGAGGCATTTAAACACAGTGACTAAAACTTTGAAATTGATGCGCTCTTCAACAGGGAGCCAGTGTAACTGCTTTATTAACCCGTGCAAACATGGAAAAGCTTATTGTTTATTTTGCAGTTTTATTAAACTAGGCAAGGAAAAAACATGGCTAAAGATCATGTATTTGTCAATCATTTTATTTTGCAGATATGAAGAAGCCTCGTGTTCAAACCATTGGAGTGACTCCAGTTAGAAGTACTGGTGCAATCAGGGAACTCAATGTAGGATTGCAGGGCAAACCTGTTATGCCAAAACAACAGACAGCAATTACTGCAATACAACAGGTATATGTAAAGTATAATTAAAGACATACATGATAGGCATAATAATAAATATGGGGCTAGAGAGCAAACCTGTTATGGCAAAAGGACAGCCAACAATAACTGCAATACTACAAGGTGACTCTTGTAAGAAGTACAAGTTCAATCAAAGAACTAAATGTGAAATTACAGGGCAAACCTGCTGTGGCAAAATAATAGGCAGGGTCAAATTGAAGAGTGTATAACATGTGTGTGTGTGTGTGGGGGGGGGGGGGGGGCATTGGCAGGCTTGCAGCGCAATTACATAAAAGCAACAATGTCACTATCAAATTTATGGTGAAACAAAGTGTACAAGTTGATGGTGAGATTGCAGGGCAAGCCTATTATGGTAAGAGAACAGACAGTAATTACTTAAGTCCAGTATCAGCTTAACGAGAGACTGCCTCAATTACTTGTGTCTTTGACTGCCCTCTATGTAGCTCTATTTCTCTCTCAGTCTCCATATGTCTGCCTGTCTGTATATAGTCTGCTTTGTCTATTTGTGTTCCTTTCCACCTTGCGTCACATGAGACATTTTTCATTTGACTGTAATTTAGACCCGATATTGACCCTGTTTCAATCCTAATTCTTTCTTCAAGGCAAATGTGGCATCATCAAAGCGTTCATCAACCATCACGGCAGCTTCAGATCTAGACAAAGTTTCTGAATCAACTACAATGCAGCAGCCAACAGTAGAGACCCCTGTAGTCCCTGAGGCAACCGAAGGCCCACCAGATTTGTCTCGTAAACCAGCTATTCTGGGTCAAGTTGGAACCATTGCATCTGTCAAGTTTTCAGCCAGAGCCAAACCTACAGCTGATGTAGAAATACCTAAGAAGAAGACAAGTAAGTTGTGATATGTTTTGGGTTCAACTTCCTTTCATTCAAAGACAAGTAAGAGACTAAATGGGACTTGAGTCAAAGTAAGTAAACTTTTTTAAATAAAGCAACTTTAATAGAAGTGATGCCCTGGCACTTCACCAAGATTTTTGAGGAGGGGGCTGATTTTGAAAACCAAAAAAGACCTTTCAGTGCACGGCCACCAAAAAAAGCAGCCTTTTTCATGTAACAAATGGATAAGATTGAAGTTGTTGTCCTATGGTAGACACTCTGAGTTCAACAACACAAAATGGCTGACTAGTTTGTCAAAAGTACTTTCTTGGTGGCCAGACAAATTGCCATTTTGGAAGTAGGGTGCAGAGACACTTCTTTCCCTGCATTGGCTACATAGGGATAGCTTCAGAACCCATCTGCATTCTGCAAGCTTCAAAAATAACCAGGCACTCAGGAGCCATTTACCCAGTGGTCATAACATTTTGGCTCCTGGTCTACACATCAAAATCATATGAACCAGACTCTACATTTTTTTTAATAGAGCCTGGTAGTTAAAGCAGGTTTTTTATTTAATGTATACAATTGAAATTTAAATGACTCTTAGCTCTTTAAAAATGGCTCCTGGTTCACTAGATAATCACAGGACCAGGAGCTGCTTTTTCCAAATGTGTGGCTCCTGGACCAGATCTGCTTATTTTGAGGCTTGGTTCAAGCATGGCTGTGGTCTTGATCTCAATCTGATACCAAGTTATTGCACCATGAACTCCATGACAAAAAACAAGTTCCATGTCATTAGGCTGCAATGTTAATGAGCTATTCTACTTGAAATCAATATGGAAGATATGACCTTAATCTTCCACACAAAATAGGTGACTGCAATTGAAATCTACATCCCCTGTGATTAAGGACATGTCTTCCATAGGGGGTGTATGGATTGCAACTGAAATAACCCAATGTAAGTCTCCTTATATACCAGTCTGCTGTTAAATTTTGCTTCTCTTCTTCTTCATCTTTTTTGTCTCATCATTGAATCTTTCCTTACTCAGCCTGTAAGAAGCCCACTCATTCTTGCCAGTTGTAAAAAAGTTTTTTTGTAATTTCAGAGTTAAAATCCAAAAAGAGTGCACGCAAATCCAAGACCCCCAGCACCTGGGATGATAGTGAATATGATGCAAGAAGCTATGTCAGTGATGAGATGGACCTTTCTTTGTCAAGACCATCTGGAAGTCCTGTGAGAGACAGGTTTGGTAGATCCTCTAGCCAGTTGTCAAAGGCAAGCTCTGTTACTTCACAGAAATCAGCTACTGAGCTGCTGGAAGAAGCTAAGGATATAGTCAGTCAGGATAGCATACCGCTACACAGGTAAGATTATTAGCTCAAAATTAAGAGTTCCTCAAAATAGTGTGCCTGTCCTTGTAGACAAAAGGCAGCCAATTCCAAAGCTGCACAATGCGATTAAAATAAAAGTCATGTGCGCTTCGGTTTTGCAACATTGAATTTTAAGTTTAAATGGATCGGAAGATAATCTAGTGGTGGGATGGTCCTGCCCATTCCCTTGGCTGAATTTAACATAATTATTGATATTAATATCATATTGACCCTCCCTACATCTGTAAGAAAACAAGAGATCACTTTTGTCTCTCCTGAGAGTAAGGGGAAGTAAGTCCAAATTGGTAAGCCTCTCCTTATAATCCTGATCAGGATAATGTAAAATGAATTTGGTAGCTCGTCTTTGAACACCTTCCAACATCTGGATGTTGTGTTTGGATGTACCGCTCCAAAGACAGCTACCATACTCAAGATCACTCCTGATCAGGGAACTATAAAGAGTTCTGGTAACTTTTACTGGGGCATTGAACCCTACTGTACGCATGATCATGCCCATCTTACGATTGCATTTTTTGACAACTCTATTAATATGGGTATCCCAGACAAGTTTAGCTGATATGTCGACACCCAAATTTTTGATGGTATCAATTTTACTAAGAGTTGTCCCATTCATATTGTAATCATAAAGGACGGGTTTCCTACATCTTGTCAAGGAAATGACCTGGCATTTGGAAGGGCGAAAATTAAGCTCCCAGGTATTACTCCAATTGACTAGAGCATTTAAGTCTGACTGAAGCTGCTCACAATCTGAAGGTTTTTTTACATTAATAAAACACTTAGCATTGTTGGCGAATAAAGCAATCTTAGGGCTCATATTGAAATACCCTACCACGTTTTCACACAGAAAGAAGGCAGGATTCCCCTCGCTAAGCGTGCGCCTTAGGAAAGCACGGTCAGGAAAGCGCACTCCTAATTTAAGTCAGTGAAGTGGCTAATTGCAGTGTTATAATCACACAGGATTTTAACAAAAGAAGGCTCGCACAGGAAAGCTGCAGGATGGGGCACGCCTTCCTGTGTAGGGGAATTTCGAAAAGAGCCCTTAGAATGTTGGGCAACACTGGGATATGAAATTCACAATCCCTGTGTAGGAGATTAAGGTCATGCCTTCCACAGGGGGTGTGTGGATTCCAACTGCAATAGCCCAATTTTGATATTTTCAAGTTTCTGCTTGAGTTTCCTCTGTTATTTCTGTCTATTGAATTATTTTGGTCATCATATTTTCAGGAGAAAAAGTGAAACTCATCCATCTGATAGGCGTCTTGTACGACGGATGTCCAGAACTAAGATAGACAAGCTGCAACCACTACCAGATGAGCCAAAGGATAGATCTGTAGATGATATTATTGCTTCACTCAAAGCAGCGAGAGAGGGAAAGTAAGTCATGTCTCATCTTAAAATAAAAATTCTGATAGTCTGCGACTTCTCCATGCACAGCGATCTTTGGCAAGTGTGGCTATCTGTTCTGCTTGAATCACATGTTGGATGTAGTTTACATAGGAGATGCATGGGCTTCCAGGTCACTCACATGATCCTCTGATAGTCAGCAACTGTACTAAGTCCCCATACAGTAGGCAAACTGTTGGTGGTGATCGCATACTCTATGTAAAAGAGATTTTGATTTTTAGTTTAACAATCACAGAAAATATTTTTATAGCACTTTTTTTCACCCACTTAACTTGTACACCATATCTTCAGTAGATGTGTTCATTTATATTGATAGCCGAAGTTGTGCACTCCTGATTTAGAGACTCATGGATACCCATAAGGTGAACAACCATGATCAGCAGCCAAGGATATTTCCAAGCAACAAAATAAGTAAATACAATCATTAAAAATATACTTTCTTCTGTGCTGTACAAATTAAATGTGTTATTTTTTCAGGGGCTTTCAATCAGAAGCAGATATCAAGATTCAGGAGATTATGCGCCGTGTGGTATCACGTTCAACTGATGTCCTTGGTGAAGGTGCAGCTGACTCACAACAACAAGAAGAAATTGAAGAAACTACACAAGATGAAGAGAAAGAAGAAAGTGAACCTGAAGAGGCACCAGCAAATGAAGGTAAATTCCCCGAACGCTTTTTGAAATAAATCGAGAAAATATTTACGAAATGTAAAAATTTAAAATGGTATGGTATTATTTGTTTTACACATCTATACCAATTTATAGCATCACATATTGTGGTTGGCCACAATGATCCATTATGTAAAAAGGAGGCTGTTATAAAAGTTGCACCTGAGTCCATGATGGGAGCCAACTTTCCTTAACAAACACAAGAATAGGCATGGTCTTCTGTATTGTTTGAGAGTTGATTCTTATGGACTCAAATTTGATGATATTTTTGCCAAGTGAATTAATCTGCCAAATGTTTGGATATAAACATTATGTAGCCAGAGGTTTCCTGTGATATAAAATCTTAATTTTTTGAGAAAAGAGGAGGGATGAGGCTGTGGATCACGAAATGCCCCTTTAAAAGTATTGTTAATCTACATTTTTAGAATCCAGAATTCATGTTTAAAAATTTCACCTGTAATTAATCTGATTTCCTCACAGATGAACTACCTGATATTATGATAGAAAGTGCAACAGAAGGAACTACTTCAGTGTTACCAACAGAAACCACAACTCCTCAGGTGAGTCATGCAAACATTATTGTCATGAATTGGTTCAAAACTTTGCAAGTTTTTGTTTGCTGCCAGCTTAACTTGAAGTATCTCTGAAATAAGCTTGTTGTCCATCTGTCACTCATCAAATATCCCAATTATGTAGTCTACTTGTATGGTTCTGTTTTAATGGGCTATTCCAATTAAAAATCCATACAACCCCGGTCGAAGACTTGACCTAAATCTTCAATACAGATTGTGTAAAATTTAAAATGGGGTTACATGAATGGGTGATTCCATGTGAAATCTGCATCCCCTGTGTGGGAATTTAATACCATGTCTACCATAGGGGGAGTATGGATTTCAACTGGAATAGCCCAATTGGCTCTCTGTTGCAACTGATATACAGACAGCAAGGTAATGAAGGTTTTCACCAATGTATATCCTGAACAAAGGCAAATATGTGACACGATCTGGTCCAGGGGGTGGGCAAAGAAGGCATTTTCGAAAATTGAGTTACTGTAATTAATACATTATACATACAATAGGCTATCATTTACTGAAAACACCAAAGGTCCAGCATACTTGGTTCTTAAGTTCTGAAGTTTTTTGATGCCTATTTTCTTAAGTATTTTATTCTTTTTTACTCCATATTTTTACCTTTATCTCAGTTTCAAATTTGCCGCCTTTGGCCCCCCATGGACCAGATCGTGTCACATATATACTGCATCTTTTAGCTCGGATTTAAGACCTCAATCGTTGAAATTGGTCAAGAAATAAAGACACAGTGATCAAAAATCCCAAGGAAGATGCAAATTACTCCATTACCCCATTGATTTGTACACAAAATGTTCTTGAACAAGAGAACCAGCATTGTGCTTTACATTTATTATAATATTAAAATGTAACTTCTGATTTTGTTCCTTCCTTGCGTTGGCACACTTTGCTTGTCTTTTGGTATATCTCTGCCCCCAGATGTTTAGTACAAGTGTGCCAAATATTTTTCCAGGATCATACTACGTATGATGAGAACCTGACAAAAAAATGCTTTCTTCGGGGTTCCATTGCATATGACAAACCTCTGAATTTGTGTTGTAAAAGTGATGTGTGAAGAAATACAACCATTTTTAGCATTATTTTATCAGAGCAAGGATAGGTGCTGCTCATCTTGTTTGAGATGCCCAAGGGTGTATTTGGCTGATATAAAATCAAACAGGGAAAAAAATGTGTTGTTTGAAATTATTACATAAATCAATTTTTGTTTTTTAATCTCCAGGATCTAACCTCCAAGGCCCCATCAAGAGATGAGGAAGTAGGTAAAACACCTACTGGAGACAGTATAGGCACACCAGTAGCAGCAGAAGGGGTTGTGTCTAAGCCATCTGTAGAGTTCCAGGAAGAAGTTGTCATTGTTGGAGATGATGAGAGTGAAGATCTGGAAGAGATTGATCTTGAGCAAGCCTGGCAGGTAAGTGATTGACACAGGGCAAAGTGACAGGCAGAGTGGTCACCATGGTTGTGTGGCTACACTCCCGTGTGAAAAGGTTGGAACAGTTTGTTTATTTCACGCATCCCTGCTCCCCTTATTCAGTGTTGAATGCTGAAAAATAGTAACAAGTGGTTGCGCTCAATGCTTGCTCCAACATTGTTTTCAGGGGGAGGGGGAGTAAGAAACGAATCATGTATTTTCAGCCTCATGTTCAATTCTCAGGAATTTGAGCCTCATGTTCAATTCTCAGGAATTTGAGCCTCATGTTCAATTCTCAGGAATTTGATCTTTCAAACATCATTTGTCCCAACAATTTTTGCACAATATTGTAGGTCTGACTAGTTGTGGGTGTTTTGAATTGGTGCAGATATGTTGTTTTAGCCTAATTTGGATTTAAAAAAAAGGTAGAAATTTCAAGTTGACATTTGAGGTCAAAAGCATGTCAACAGTGGTAGACATTGATATGAAATTTCCCTTTGCTCCCACTTGCTCTCAAAGAAGGGACAATTCCAGTTGAAATCCATACAACCCCCTATGGAAGACATTACCTTGATCTCTCACACATGGTGTGTGGATTTTAAATGGGGTCACCAATTCAGGTGACCTTGTTTGTAATCTTATTCCCTGTGTGGAAAATTAAGGTAATGTCTTCCATAGGGGGTGTATGGATTTCAACTGGAATAGCACATTATAAAATAAACAGTGGTTTTGAGGATATTGTCCCCAGATTGGGCACACTGTCCCCTTTAGGGTGTTAACATAGCAACCAGGTTGGCAATATAATTAAAGGGACACATAGCTTCTTGTATTTACATTTCAAAGTGTTTAGATCTAGGGACATGGTTGTTTCTGATTTAAGAAAGGTTTGTCAGAAAAAGTTAGCACTAACAATGTTTTGTGCTTATTTTGATACAGGACCTTCATGCTCCTATAGATGTGAGATATGAAGAGATCATGAATATTGAAGGTGAATCCCAGTCGTTGGTATCGAGACAAGAATATGATCCAGTCAGTAAACAGGTGTCTGGCAAACCAACCGTCCAGAGCTCATCTGTGTCATTCTTATCAGCATGGGCACCGCAAGAACTCAGGAAAACTGAAGTAAGCTAAGAAACATGGGTGATGTTAACAGATTTTCTGCTAGGACTCAATTTTGGTAAAAAGTTAGTCCTGGTTCACCTAAATTTAGTGGGTACCAGGCCCTACTGTGGGCTTCCCTGGATTCATTTTATTTTCATTTCTTAGGGAATTTTAAAATACTGCGATTTGAGAAATAACATGAAACACCATCGCCGGCTTCGCTGAAATTCTACATGGTGGTCATGCTGGAGATCAGATAATTTACACCTGTAAACTTAAACAAGGAAAAATACTGCCATATTATGACCCCTGAAGGCAAATAACAAGAAACACAAAATATTAGAGAGTTGGCACTGCATTTTGTTGAAAGAACATGGAAATAGCCAATAATTTGAGTGAAAACAAGCGTGATTTTTTTTCACAGCTCCATCAAGTATTTTCTACTTCGTACATCATGACAGGCATTGTTTCGGAATAAAATTTATCGTCTGGGACTGTTTATTTTTGTCATTCACAAGCGATGTGAGGCGAGTCACAGTGTATAGACCATTCCTATTATTGGCATCTTCCTGCCATTGATGGGGTAAACATTAGTATCACATAATATAGGGTAGCAAGAAGGGTCAAGAAGGGTATCATGTGATTATTTTGTTATCATTTTATAATTAAGTGATACCCTTCTTGACCACACTTTCATTGCTTTATAATACAGTAAGCAAAAGAATGAAGGTACCAGTTATGTTCACCCCTGTTATACCCTAAACAAAGACGATACATAATCATAATTGAAACCAGCAGCCAATACCTGCATCTTTTAGCTTGAATTTAAGACCTCATTTGTTGAAATAGTTGAAGAAATAAAGACACAACAATTCAAAAACCCAAGGAAGATGTAAATTCAAAAGTTGCTCCACTGCATGTCCTATTGATATGTACCCAAATCATTCTCAAACAAGAGAACTTGCGCTGACATTAAAACTGCATTGTGCTTTCATTGATTAGAACACAAAAGTGCAACTTTTGATTTCATTTCTTCCTTTGGTTTTAGATCACTGTTTCTTTAATTCTCAACAAATATCAACAAATAAGGTATTAAATCAGAGCTAAAAATACAGATATTGGCTGCTTGTTTTAATTTTGACATATCTGTCTTTGTTTAGGATATACAAAATTGTAAAATTATGATATAATAACTACCTGAAATTGAAGGCAGTACAGTTTTCCCATGATTTTCCATTTCTCTAATTTTATTCACAAGTTTGCAATTTTATTAAATTTCAGAAAGTTGATGGCGAGGAAGTGAAGACCCGTCCCAGCATTCATCATTTCTGTACTGTGCCAGTAGAAGTGGCTCTACCCAATGGACTTCAGCAAGTCAGTCGCATGTATCACACTCCTAGCAAATATGGCGTCTTAAAGGGATTGCTGGCACCACCACAAGCAGTAAGCAACCACTAACAATGTTAAAAACCTTCATGTATTAAATTGCCATTAGTTAGTAGTTAGTAGTAATATGATTATATAGATGTCTTGGGTTTGTCACTAGTATTTTTGCCATGCTTCTGAACTCACACTCAGATTGCATATCATTGGGACCCATATACAATTTGGAATAATTTAAACCAATCAGTGGTGTATTGGGGACATTGACTTGAGCTAATGTTTATGTTGTCATACAGTGTAAAATATAGGGGAGGTACACAATAAGATTCATATAAGTTGAATGTTTGATACGAGAATTTTCCCTTAAACTGACATTCAGCGGTCCATCAATCGCAATCTGCACTATTCCCCATACATGTAATTTCTTGCACATTTAGAATATTTACTAATGTAGTAAATAACCCCTACAATTTATAAAACACTGCATTTTCAAGAGAGACAATAATTCTTTATGCCCAATTATAAGGAATTCCCCATACAAATTCATTAGGGATGTGATCTCAAAGACTGATGTAACTTGTCAATTTTCTTAATAGTATTTCACTGATTTATCAACCATTTGAAGATGGGTGACCTGATCAACAGCCTCATGCCCTCCACTTTTTCCTATCAAAATAGAGATTTTGGCATTGGAGGAAATCTCATATTTTTCTCATAATCCTGGTGAAATTTTAGGCCTGAAATATATTCTGTTTCAATGTTAGGAACTAAAAAGTGATAGCTTCATCCCCAATTGTGGTATACCACACATACCATTCTATGGGCCATTGTGAAATATGTTTTTATTTCTAATATGAAAATGGCTAAGTGCAATTATTTACCTCAAACCTTGGGAATTTGATTATTTTGGTACAGGCCTTAAATGTGAGGTACAAAACACAATACAAAAACAAATTGACCACCTACCTTTAAGCAGGAATTTACAGATTTGTTTTTGTCCTCAATGGATCTCTGAAATTCCCTTGAACTAAAAAGAATATTCAAATGTGCATGAAGTTTTTAAGTTGAATTAAGGGGGTACTACACCCATTGATTTTTTTTGCATTTTTTTGCATTTTGTGAAGAAATTACAAAACAAAATTGGACAAAGTGGTATGCAAAATGAAGGGGCAAATCTTCTCGTTTTATTGGTGGCATCCGTATCAATGTAGCTTACATGCTTTTGAAGATAGAAGCCAAAAGGAGGTACATCACTGATGATTTAAATTCACTTCATTTTGGAAAGCTTACTGTCAACGGATTTCGTTAAAATTTTGGATATGTGTTGCTAACACATTAGGGAAATAATGTTGATATGTAAAATGGGAATAAGTGGTCCCTGATTTCTTTTATGAATTCATGAACTTGGTGCTCTACAACTATCAAAAAACGAACCGGTTAAAATGCTTCTATTTTCAATGTCGAGCTATATTTTGTATTTTGAACTTGCGACACTATGTCACTGAAACTTAATTAAGCCATAGGTAACAGGTTACCAAAACCACACTACAGCAATGTTGAAAAAGATTGTATTTTTGTCACCTATACCACCATATTAGGTAGTTTTCCGTAAGCTTCATTTTTTGTGATTTTGGTAACTATTTTATATTTATTTGCCCAATCCAACTCAACTAGGCAATCTAAATTGTACTCACCATTTACATCCCAAGGTATTTTAGTATATCCACCTCACACATTTCCATTATATATCCAGTAACAGACAAAATATCAAAATTGATGCCTCATTATGACATGTATGATATCCACAGACTATCACATGTATTTAAAATGGATGCCTGAATTTGACCTGAACCAATTGACCTATAACCTGACCTTTGATGACCTTATAGCCTTTTTTAATCTCTTTTCCTAACAACATATTATAGAAGATACATCAATGGTGTAGTATTGAATTGTCTATGTGGAAGAGATTAGGCCTATTTAATTTATTCAGTGTTATAATCAGTGAGTACATTTCTATAGATAGTATAACAAAGGATTTAATGTATTCTATTCATGTATTCTACTTGGACATGTTCAATAGAATAAATTAAATGGTTTGTTATGAAACACACATCTCAGTTACCAGGATACAGTAAACAAAAAAATATATAGGGCTAAAATGATTTTCTAAAATGGTTTAAAACCACTTTGTATGTAGAGATATTTTATAAGTTCAGGACATGAGATGATGAACATATTTATATAGTTCATAAATTTGCAACAAAAAAAAGAAGATGGGTACTGATGAAAATCAGGGTATTAAATCGCCTTAACACTAAAGCTGGTTTCATACTTTCTGCCGCTTGCCGCTGAGCGGCATGACGCTTCATCATGCCGCTTGTACTTTTCTGCAAGCGGAGCGCACACCGCTAAGCGGCAGCGGCATGACTCTGAAAGCTACTCTTGCCGCTCAGCACCGCTCCAAAATCGTATTTTGTTCTCATACGTCGAGCGGCACCGCTCCGAGTTGACTTGAATTCAACTCCCAGCGGTGCTGCCGCCGCGGCAAGCGGTGGAGTGATCGATATATCGGCTTGCCGCTGGTCACCGCTAAGCGTTTTTAGTGAGATTGCGCGGTGAAGTAAAATCATCTTCAGAGCGGCAAAGCGGCAAGCGGCAGGAAAGTATGAAACCAGCATTAAATGTCTGTTTCTCATCTCTCATGATTCTCCCATCCTCTTCTCCACCAAGCAATATATACTGGAGTAAACATGAAACACTTTAAATATTTTGGGAGTGGGATAACTATCAAATTGTGTAGGTGTCAAAAATGTTTGCACTTTATTGTAGTTCATCCTGCATTTACACAGACTGATGTTTTACAATGATGATCTGTTTTGCAGGGTACTTCAATCAGTTCTGCATCATCACATTCTTCCTTGAGTAACAGGGCATCACCAAAGCCACCTGCTGAAAAGCAACAGAGTGAAGAACCTATCCTGATGGATCAACATCAGCGCTTGAGATCTGCTGCAGCTCGTAGGATACTACTGGAAGCCGAGGAGTCTGAGACTAACATTGATGATTTAGAGACATTGGCTACATGGGAACGTAGAGCACAGGAAGTGGTATGTACTTGACAGGGACACTAGTTGAATGTATGTGATAGAGATGTGTGGCCACATAGGTCTCAATTCAGCAATTCTTGAGTTATGGATTAGTTTGGTTTGTGCCTGACAAGTGATAAGGGATGGCTTCCAAACCCAGTTGCTGGTTTACTGATAGCACCCTGGCACAACTGGCAATTGGACCTGGATTTTAAAAATACAAAAATTGGTTCCTAAATATTTATCTAGTTTTTCAAAATTAATAAAAACATTTTTTCGCTTTTTTTTTTCTTTGTTATGTTGCCCAAAAAAATATGTGTCAAAAAACAACAACATTTGTTTGGGATTTTCTCCAAAACCCAAATTTCTACCCAAATTTGACCTCACAGATAGATTCACCAAGTTTTTGCCATTTTAAATATGCATACTTATATACTTTAGACCAATAGTTTAGCAGATATGAGGCCCAAAAGTCTCCATAATTCCAGGGTTAAGACCAACCTTAATACATCTATACTCAACAACTTTAACGTTCTGAGCAATTTTAATGGGTTGAGCAAGTGAGAGGCACTTTAAGGTAGGGTATATTGTACAGAACTTAAGTGCAGCTACAATGTAGATACCATACACAGGGATTATATATTTGTCACATACTAACATTAATAAAAACAAGCCACTGATTGCCCAAATTGAATTTGTTGAATCTAAATTCCTTCATTTTTTCATTATTTTTCAGTTTGATGAAGACACTGTAGAAGTTGTAGGTCAATCTGTTCCCATTCGACAAGATGTGTCACATCTGTACTGGAATCCAGCACCACCCAAGATGGATCTACCATCATCATACATACAGAATACTCTCTTTCCAGAATTCCATGGTACAGGTGTGGGGCTAGATAATGACCGCTTGACATCAGCTGGGGATGACACAAGTGATAGGGATAGTGTGGCTACTGCTTGGGATGAGGGCGATTTAGAGGATAGACTGACGAGAGATAGGTAAGTATTAACATTAGTTTATTCTGGGGACATAGTCTTAATCTTACACAAATGGAGTGTGTATTTCAAATTGGGTTACCTGAATGAGTGACTCTATTTGAAGTATGCACATCCAATGTGAAAGATTAATGTCATGTCTTGCATAGTTGAATTTCAACTGGAATAGCCATTTTTTGTCAAGTTGATGATGTTGATAAAGACCATAGTTGCCATACAGTATGACCTCTTATTATTTGAACCTCTTTTATGTAGATCTCTCTTGTTATCCAGCCATGTGATCTAAACAACATATATTTAATGCTTTGACACCTTAATTTATGCTCTGAAGTATTTTGGACATATCTATGTTGCAAACAGCATTCAGATACTATCTTTCAGCGTTGTTACCCCATATTTAGTCCCAATCGGTGTCTCAATTTAATTGCTTCAAACATTCAATGCATAATTACACATAATTTGCTTATAAGATTGTTGGACTGTAATTATGTCCATTAAGTTCCTGACCATTGACCAATCAAAACTTGAGGTATCATTTTAATTTACATTTAGTGCTTTATATGAAAATGCAAAAATCTTAATTGACAAAATTTATGACATGTGCCTCATTTACTCGCATTGGGTCACATATAAGTTGCCCTTGCAATGTTTAGGCTTTTGCTTTATTGGCATGGGTACACAAACTTTTATAATGAGATCTACATGAACAGATATGAAGGTAAAAAAATACTTTAATTCAAGCTGACCTTGTGTTTATTTGCTTGGTTATGTATGGTAGAAATAACATAAGAAATGTTATATAATTAGTGTCTTTATACTTGCCCAGAATCTTGGCTCGCCAGTATGCATCCTCCGAAGACCTTACACACTTCAGTCAAGCCAAGAAGAATGTATCAACAGCAGTGCCAGCAGCTCAACCTGAAGAGTCAGCTCCAGAGGGGGATGGACAGGAAGATGAAGAGATAGCATCATTGGAAAGAGGAACTGAGAGTAGAATAAGTCAGACTACATCATCAGGTTAGTATAGGATTCATGTTTGATTTCACCAGTGTTATTGTTTGTGACTTGGTAGGAGTACATCAAATCATTTGTTTGGGCAAGAAGATGATCAAATAAATTTGGGGATTATAATAGTGCACTATGCCATCCTATAGGCTTCTGCACACTTTACAGATTTTTAATGACTACTTTGGCCCAAGACACACCTTATGAACCTTTAAAAAACATTAAGGGCTGCAGCTCAATATAGGTGCAGTCTCCTAATCTACTCCCCGAGTAACATACGGGAGGTTCAGCAAAGAGGTTGATAGCTATCTGTGCACAAACATGTCAGCAGTCTCTTCAAGTTGATAATGCCTACATAGATATGCCTTGTCATTAAAACAAAAAAAGAAGGCCCTTTTGGCAATAACTCCCCTGTTTTTTAATGTTCCATTACATAAAAAAGTTGTGCTTTGTAATTCTCCAACTTTTGTGTGTGTTCATTAAGTAATTTATACAAAATTAAGAACTTTATTTGTATTCTTCAATTCTTACTCAATATGTATAACAGTTTCAGAATCAGACGCAATGTCTGATGATAATGCTAGTGATTTCTATCAAGGTATGTTTTGTAACTCCATTCATAAGCTCTTGCCTTGCTTCATAAGGGTTGCTAAAGAAGGAGTGTTTATACTTCGCAGTATTTTTCAGTGCATTGTTGCAAAAAAGGTGAAAAAAAAAACCCAGAAAATTGTAGCAAAGTTTTTCAGAATGTATTAAATGTTAGTTCCTATAGAATCCAAACTGGCAAGACAGTGTAACGCTGCTGTATAATTACAGCGACAGCAGAGTTGGATCCTATTTAAATCTTTCTCCCATCTAGACATTGGTTGCGGGATATTCAAAGTCAAAGAAATGTCATATTTTACTCAGTACAATGCACTGAAAAATGAAGCAATATGAACACACCTTGAGTGATATCCATAGCTACCACCATCAGTCTACCATCACCATGGATCATATCATGGGTTTGTCAAGCAGTTATTTCATTGCTTAAGATGCAGTTATATGTGTCTATAAATGCTTTTACTTCAGTTTCTAGCAGAGAAGAATAGCAGTTGTTTACTGCTTTGAGAATGTGCACAGTGTAAACACGGAAGTGGGATTCTGATTGGCTGATTCAATCGTCTGACAATCAAACAAACTGTTAATGTGATTGATCGATTACCCGTAAAACATTGGTCAGGGAAAAATGACGCTCTTGAAGGGAACGCAAAGCTCCATGTATGTCCCTCATTAACAGGGCGCTCACATCAATCAAAGCAAAAGACTGCCGTTCTTCTCTGAAACTGAGTCTAGCTTAACTATTTTGGGAAACCCCTGATGAATACCCCCCATGTATTAAGAAAGCCCACCGGTGTTCAACAGGTATTAGATGAATAACCCCCTATGTATCACCAGATTCCCTTATGGGTTATTCTTTTCATTTCTTTTTTGTTATACACTGTTTACCAACAACTATAACCATGTAACTATACCCTACAAAAAGAAAACCCACCAGTGTTCAACTGGTATTAGAAGAATAAACCCCAATATAATCACCAGATTCCTTTTTGGGTAATTCATTTCTTTACATACTATATGGTAACCCATGTTTTAGAGAATAGCCCCTGTGGAATGTATTTGTTAACGGCTCAAAGTACACACGAGGGCTACATTTTATAGAATCAATTCAAAATATATAGTCCTTTTAAGCAAAAATCAAGAGTAGATAAGAAACTCAAGTGTTGATGATGGCACAAAAACAAAATTTTGAGTGCTACTGTATACTTACCATAACCATGTTCTACAAAAGTCCACTAGTGTTCAACTGGTTTTAGATAAATAAATCCCAATGTATTAACTACCGGATTCCTTAATGGGTTATCATTTTCATTTCTTCACATTCTATATTGTTACACACTGTATTCCAACAACCATAACCATGTAACTAATCCTACAAAAAGAAAGGGCACAGGTATTCAACTGGTATTATGTTTCATACAGGAATTTCAACAGTTTTTCAAAGATCATTGATTCATTGTCATCATGAATGCACAGTCGTTTACTGCCTATTTGTGACAAATACATTTATCTAGGGTGCCCTTAATTTAAGGCTACTGATTTTATTTAAGCTGTACCTATCGATTTATCTCTGAGATTTATGGGAACTTTGCAGCATGACATTTGCTTCAAACAATTACCTTTTTCAGAGTCTTGGTTAGCAGCGACGTAGCTTATGACATCATCACGGCGTCTTCATTCAGCTTAAAATCCTCTCAGAACTTGTTTTTATGAATGAACTTGTAATGCCAAGAGTTCATATTGTGCAGTCAGTTTAATATCTATGAATGTGTGTTTACATGTTATTTGTACATAGATAGGTACAGCTTATTGTAAGCCATAAATTGAGGGTACCCTAGATAAAAGTGGTTGTTATAAACGACCATGAATGTTTTACTAGAGTATGGCGTATATTCATATAAAATGGCAGTTAAAATCGCAATGTATGTGCAAAATAGAAAGATCCATTCAGTTAATTAAACTTGATTGCATAACCATGCTACACTAAATGCATAACTCTGAAAAATTATGAAATTGCCTGTATTTGATTGGAAACAATGAAATAAATATGAAATTGTGAAATCTTACACAAACAAGCAAAAGGTTGCTTGCATTGAAGCTCAAACTTATTGGTCAAAGACTAATTTCTTCAGTGTTTTGGTAATCCAAGGGGTCACACACCTTTATTCCTTAATCATTGAGGTATGGGAGATTTAACTTCAGATGATGAGCACTGATTAGGGATACATGGAACACTCAACCAATATATATGCTGTGCAAAAATTAGAAAAATAAAGAGGTGTTTTTTGGCAGCTATAAGCCTAAAAGGAATTTAAAACTAAGGTTATAAAACACTGCCATAGCCATTACATACATAGACTTATTACAACATATGTAAGACTCTTGTGCCAGGCCACACAAAAATGCATCTATATTATTTCATAACATTTGCACATGAATTTTATTCAAGCGTACAGGTGTCTTACTAGTAAGTGTCCATGCGTTAAATTATAAAATGTCTGATAATTAACAAAGGTTGTCAATGTATCATGGTAATCAATCACAGATTGTGAAGAGTTTGATTAAGGGATGTCAAATGAAACTAGCTTATGTTTCTGTCTTTGATTATAGCTCTTGGATTTGCAAAGTCATACCTTACTGGATAATAATTGGATAAGGGTTCAAACGTGTGTGCTAGACAACATTGCCATGCTTACTCTGAGTCTTGCACCACATAATGGCTATAGTATTTTTCATCTAAATGCAGAGGCATAAAATGAAGTTCAAATTGCTTAGCATGGATGATATAATGCAATAGAACAATTGACCCTCTTTAAAATGTGAGAAACATAGCAACACAGGTACTGCAGATTTTGCCAATTGCCATTGCAGAAAGCTGAATCTTGGTCAGCGATCCAGTTACCACGAAAGGAATTGCTTTATTCCGTGTGGTGGTAACTGGATCGCTGACCAAGATTCTGCTCACTGTATTGCCATTTGATCTGTCTGCAGTACACTAAATATCATACAGAGTTCAGATACATGCCATGATTACAAATGCATGCCCTGAGCATGATCGTATATGCACAACACAACTGTACATGACTAGTAAGAAGTCCTGTTGTACATACAAAAAGTCAACCAGCCGAATATGAATGTGTACATGCAGGTTATTCATGCTCTACTCATGGCAAGTAACTGTGTACAACTCTGATACAGGGTTTAGAGTTGAATATTTTCTTTGGTACTGGAGCTTTTGGTAAGTGCAAGATGATTTGTTGAAGTGGCAAACCTTGAAAGCAGCAGAGAAAGCAATGGATTGTTGTGAGAAAATGAAGAGCCTTGCTAAAAAAAGTGCTTTTTGCATCTTGGTTTTTGCCATAAGCATTGGAAATTTGATATTGACACACTTTATTTTTGTCTTAACCTTGTGCCATATTAAAGATTAAAAAAAAAGAATTTAATATCTATTCAGAAAACTTAGAATTAGCAAAATGCAAAAATTATCTTTTTTTTATATTATTTAATAGTAAATATTTTATTTTGATGATATTTAGAAATGGATTTGGCATATCCATCAGTATGTTAGAATGAAAGTGACACGTTTGACATATGCTTCAAAAACGCAAATAATGCGTTAACAATTTGTGGCAAAAAGCGTAATTGTCTGATTTATGTCTTACGTATGTCCATGATAATTTGGCATATAATTTGTTATTGCCGTAAAAGAATACGATATATACTTAAAACTACATTACCAAATACAAGTCAGTAGATATTTGAAGAACACAGCTTTGGTACATATATTTATTTTTTTCTTTGAACTAAATTTTGTCAGCAATATATTTTCAGCAAATATGACCTATGCTACTATGTGACACACCCAACACTGTGTTTTGATCTCAGATATTCTACAGAAGTATTCTGAAACGGCAACATCCAGGGCATCAGGAGCCAGTTCTGCCAAGCGTGTGATAATACCTGATGATGATTTCTTTGTGAATCTACTGCGGAAGCCACTCAGGTGAGTTATGTGGTTATGTGGCAAACTGAGCTCTTCCAGTTCAAATCCATACACCTCCCTATGAAAGACATGACCTTAATCTCCCACACAGGGGATGCAGATTTCAAATGAAGTCACCCATTCAGGTAACTCCATTTCAAATTCACACTCCCTATTGGGAAGATTCAGGACATGTCTTCCATATACATGTGTATTGAAATTGCCCAATGGGTTTGCAGCGTGATTGTCTCTTTCATGGGTCTGTATGTATTCCATATGTCTTTTGTCTTTGTTTGCTAGGAACTGTAGAGGGAATGGTTCTTAGAGAAAAGGTGGGTATATGGAGAATGCAGCTGAGAATGATTGGGTTGCACTTTTGGGCTCTTAGGTATAAAAATGGGTTGTAAATCTGAAGAAAACTTAACTCAGAAAAGGCACGCTTTTTCAAAATTTTCTGAAAATGTTTATTTTTTCAGAAGAAACTTAATTTTGAACAGGAATAATTTCAAAATCCAGGCCACAACTGTATTTTGGGGTCAGTTTCATAATCCCAACCATTCGTTTGCACCAAAAACAAAATCTAGTTCCATGTTCACTAGGAACAGATCAAGATGATAATCGTAAGTGGTGAATGCAAGGGGGTATTGTTCCCTCAAATCTGTAAAATTGTTCAAAATCAATCTATTTTTGCAAATTTAAGCCTTCACCCCCATAAAAAAACCACATGCATTCATTCACCTATGATCATGCTTTGTGTGAATGACATGTACTGATAATCACCTCTCTGTAATTGTCATCCACTTACAGGAGAATCAAATCAATGCCTAGTCTCGGGTATGATGATGATGAAGAAGAAGTTCTCATACTACCAACAGATTTCCAGACTTGTATGGAGGAGCTGGAGAAACAGAAGGCTCAGATTCATGATGCTAAGGAAGAATTGTTGCATCCATCAATGGGTGAAGCTGTAGATATTATGGAGGCAGAAGGGGTGGGTATAAGCCTCTGTTTTAAACAATCTTTTGTAAAATCCATAACACTTAGTACAGCAATGGGAAAATATCAGAACCAACATAAAAGGGTGCATGTATCGTAAACTTGGTACAAAGTGGGAGTGGCATGCTAATACCGGGATATAGTGTGCTGACTAAATGCCAGATTTACATCATCTGCCCTCATGAGCAGCAAACCAAGATGGATTTGTCAAAGCTTTATGGATAGGACAATTGTGATGCGATCAAGCAAAGTGTGTCTGACGTCGAATAAAATCAACATTCAGTTTTCACTTTTATTACAAAGCCATTTGCTAAGCTTTATTTTGCTGAAAACCCCATCATAATTAGAGTTACAGTTCCAGAGATATGGCCATTTTAGTGTTACTCAGAACAATAAAATACAAAGGAAATTGAATACTATTATTGGCTATATCTCAATATTCCCAACATCCTACTCATTTTGCTTGCATCAAAATTTTGAGTCAGTAATCTTTGCATATGATACATTTAGGCTCGCCATAAAAACATTATGTGTTTGTATATAATTGCAGATGTTGATAACAGCTGGTCTCTCACAGAAGTCTTCAACACCAGATGTAGAAATCAAAAGAAGTAAGCATACATATATTTGTTTGTAGTATACTGTGACACTGGTTAGGATTCCTGCCTGTTGGTGCATACAGTTCAATATCTGGCAGCAGCAGGTGTGAATCTGTGTGTGTAACTCATTGTCAGTTTTGTGACGCTTTGCTTTCATATTTTGTGATGGAAGTTTGGCTATTGATGACAGAAAGATGTACTGTTAAGAGACATTGTTTTTCTGCTTTATTGTAGGTTCAAAGCCTACACTTGCTGAAAAGGCCAGGGAAGCTGGGCTTAAGTATGTGGTGTATCCAAAATCAAGAGGGTAAGTCTCATAAACACATAAAAATAAGTGTGATATTAAATGAATGCAAACCAGGTGCCATATATCTCACATCTTACGTCACCTGTCAAGCAACTTGTAATCGGTTTGTTAACGATTTGTTGTGATGATTGACATTTCTGAACACAGTAGCAAAAACAACATACTCTGTGGTTAGTTTTTCACCTTCAAACATGCAGTTTTACACACTGTCTCAAAAGTTAGGTCAGGGCACTGCAGTGGTGTGGTTGACTGGCGGTTAGGTTTTGAGGCCACCCTAAAACAACTTCAAAATGGCCAGTTTCAAGACACTACGGTACTTTTAAACCATTCTTAAGCCAAATGTTCTCTTGTAACAAATTGTGTTTACAAACCTGTAATTTGATTTAAGTAACTTCATATGACCATCCACCACAAACCTCTGTTTACATGTAAGTTGGCAAATTTGATTTTGAGTGATAGTTCTAAATGTGCATGAAAGTTGTATTCATATGTTCATGAAGTGAAAAGTCCACCCAACCATAACTCCACTTCTTTATATTGTGTGAAGTCAAATGATATATCAGTTTAAAGCTGAAGTCATCTATTTTCTAAACAATTTAAACTAATTTAACCAGGGCCAAATTAACTAGAGGTTTGTGATGGATGGTCACATATGTACTTTCATTTTCATCCTAAAATATTTTTCATATTATTCATCTATTATTTTCAGAAAAAAGAAAAGAAGAGAAAGCCCTTGATCCTGTAAGTTTATAACTATTAAAAGTGTAGTACTTGCTGATGTTACAATAATCTTCATAAACCTTTAATTAAAAGAAAATTACATTATACTGTTGTTACTAAATGACAACTTGTCTTTGTATGTTTTATTTTATAGCATAGACTAGAAGAATTGAATTTTCATTGTATTTTTTTATTTTACAGCATAGACTAGAGGAAATTGAAGCCTTTCTTAAAGAAAAACCAACACGGATCACTAGGTAAGATAACATTGTGAAATCAAGAAATGACTTAAAAGTCAATTATCATATTTTGTTCATCTATTTGATGTGATCTAGAATGGAAGCTCATCTGTCTTGATAGACATCATAATACAAACATATAATGGAAATAATTTTGCTCGACAAGGGAAAATTATCACAAGTGTGTGATCTCCATATGGGAGATGGTTTATCAGTGATCTTTTTTACTTTTCCAGGAAACTAATTCTGGTTGTGATTAGCCTCATTTCTAGTCAGTGCCATGAAGGATGCTTGTTATGCAATTGAAGAAAGTTGTCCAAATGTTTGATAATTTAGGAAAAGAAGAGATAAAACAGTAGGATCAATCAGTGCACCATAAGGGCAATAAGTGCTGACATGTGATAACAAGTGCTTTGAATAGAATGATTGTTTAAATAAAAATGCAAAAACAAAATAAACCATTTGAATTGACCTACTGTCCTCATTTTGCTTGAGGCAGTCACACATGTGGCTAAGACAATCCTTTCTGGTTTGGCGCCTTAGTCAATAAACAGAGATGAAGGCACTTAATTGTTGAGTCAGTTGCATAATTATAATTCCTTTTTCCAAAAAGTAGAAGAATATATCCGTCACAAGTGTATAGTTTGTTTTATTTTTTAAATTTTGTTTTACAGGCGAGTCAGTTTTGCAGTAAAGAAGATGCCTGTTGACTATGAGCTTCGAGTCCCAAGGTTAGTTTCTATACCATGACTGTTGGTGGAGTGTTCACCAATAAAATCACAGAAATTTTCTCTGTGTTATATAAAACTCCCTCAGACAGCCTGCTTGCCCATGGGAGGGTTTGGCAAGTTTGTGTGTGCTGGTTGTTTTCTTACTTGCTGACCCTTATGTTAACAATTGTTTTTTGGAAACGATACTCGGACATCATTTACCACCAAAGCCAGAATGTGTGTGTTTCATTTTAGGATATTCTTTGAAAGATCTAGGTTGTGTTGGCCATATGTCGTAAAGTATGCAATGTCCAAAACTCAAGTTGAACGTCTTAATCAACATTCTTGTTGGTTCAGATAGCCCACTTGCATGTTAAATAGTACAGATATTTTCAGAAATTTTCAGCTCGGTGCACAATCACACAACCTTGATTTAATGAATGTCTTCAGGTGAGATTTTATCCCCAGACACAAATTTACAGCTTTCAATATTGTCAATTCCTGAAGTATTCCCTGACACTTTTGAAATTGGCATTTTAATTTCAGGAAGGTGAGAGCCATAAGGAGGAACAGTTTACCAAGCGATCTAGATTTCCAGGAATTCCTTGATAAGCAAGAAGTAGAGTAAGTATAGTATGGCAACTGGTTTTTTTATGTAAATAATTTTGATGTAAATAACGTTCAACTTCAAACACACATTAACACTAGTACAGCAGTCTCTGATTGACTCAAACGCTCTGTTAATGAGGACATATGCAGAACTTTGTGTTCCTTTAAGTGCGCTGCTATGCACCGAACAATGTTTTGACTCGTAATCGGCCAATGAGATAATTGGTTTGTTGTTATGATTGTCTTATGATTGAATCAGCCAATCAGAACCTTACTTCTGTGTTTACACTGTGTGCATGCTCTCATAATGAAAAGAACTGCTGTTTTTCTGTGCCAGAAACTGTAAGTAACTCACTTTCCTTCAAAGTTACACATTAAGGAAAGAATAGTCTTGATAATGTGTACTTTTGTGTTTTATTGGATAAAGATGATGACATTAGGATTTTGCCATGGTATGCTCTAGCCTGTGGTGCATTTAAATTGGTTTTCTTTACAATTGTTATTTAATTTTTTTAGCTTATTTCACATTTCATATCAAATGTTGTCAAAATATTTAGTTTTTCCACCCGGAGCTATTTCGAAGGATCCATTAGGCTTTTGGGGATGCCACTTAGTGGGAGGAAAGATATCCAGCTGTATACTTTTTCAGTGAAAAATTGGCATATTTGAGTGGGTACTTTGCGTAATTTATGCAAAATTCAGTGCAAATTAATAGCAGAGTTCTAACACAAATTATCTAATAAACTCAACATGTGATTCTTATGATCCATTTGCAGACGTGAAGAGATTCTCAATTTGCGTGAGTATGTGCGTGGCGTTTGGGATGATTGGTTTGATATAGTGTTCCCTCCAACGCAGCCAGCAAGTGTCATGGATACGCAGTCTGAAATCAGTGAATCTCAGTCAAAAAGGTGAGTCAATCCTGTCATGAAATTTTCTTGATTTTCGTCTTTTCATTGAAAAAATTACACTTTTGGCTTCAAGTATAGCTACGTGGCATTAAAAAAAAAATGTTATTGTAATAAGAGTATCGTCAATAGAGTCAATTTAAAAGCAACAAGCACCACCTAAACTTATTGGTTGAAATTGCCATCAACCTAGACCAAGAAAATTCACTGACATTCAGATGGTTTGACAACTACCAGCTGACTTTTGAACATTTATTGATTTCCAGAAACATTTAAATACATCAAAATACAGTTATGGGGGAAGCCCAGTAAGGCTAGATATGGCCATCCCCTAATTACAAAGCAATCAAGCACGAAACTCTCACAAAGATTACAAGAAAGAAAAGTTGGGAAATAAATAATTTCAATCAATTATGTGTAGAAATTAATTTCAACTTAAAATCTTCATTGATGTTATCGTTGAAATGGCAATACTAGTTTGTCAATGTTATCATTAAAATGGTGGTACTGGTTTGATGAAAAATAAATAAATCCAATGAACAGTCCTAATGACTGAACATCATTAAGTGTATTTGAACTATTGTACTTTTAATATTAGTATCATCTTTTGTTTCATTCTTCCAGTGTCTTATCACAACCAATAGTTATCTTTTCTCCGTATGTATACTAGATATCATTGCTAGTACTTTTATATAGCTGCTATTATTATACTACCCATTATTATCTTTTCCCCATATGTATACAAAGTATCATTGCTACTACATATTATTTTTCTGTAGCTGCTATTATTATATTGCCCATTTTTATGCATGCCTGTGACTTCCATTCTTCCTCTACCATAGCCTCTTTACCATACACTTTTCCTCCAGCAAGCCTCTATGTCAAGTACATGTAGGATTCATTTGACCTGGTCTTGCCATTTGGTGGGATATACAAAGCATGTGCTTCTTTCTCTAGCATGCTGAAAATGCATTAGCTGAAACATAGCTGTCCTAACCTTATGTCTTAAGATGGTATACATCTTGGCATACTGACATGGTCCATCATGTGCATAATGTTCAGTGTCATTCTGTAATATGATGCAGCTTATCCATTGGCCTTACTTTCCATATCCCCAGCCAGGATGCACAATCATACAGCAATACCATAACATATGTGGTGTCGGGAAACATAGCAATACTATTGTGTGCCATTGAAAAACATGTTAATGATTTGACAAATTTGATAACTCATCTGACATCACCTTTTTGCCATGACTTTTAATAATTATTATTATAATAAATGTAAATGTAGATAAATGTAGACATTTATATAGCGCTTTATGCCGTAAACAGCCTCTAAGCGCTTTACATTTATTCCGCCGTCATTAGAATATGTCGGAACCACGTTTGCAGCCTACAAGTGGCGCAGGGTCCATCAGTACAACGACTGTGACTACCCCTAACAGCTTCCCATTGCACCTGGGTGGGGTGAGGCAAGCGAGGCAAAGCGCCTTGCCCAAGGGCGCAACACGGTGGTGGGACGGGAATCGAACCCACGCACGTCGTGCAAGCTCTCAGATTATGAGTCCAAGGCTGTAACCACTGAGCCACCGTGCCCTCATTATCAGTTATTTGGAATTTGGAATTTCCAAAATTTTCAAATTTGTCAACTCTGATTGTAATGCTTAAAAATACTACTACTGTTTTGATAGAGTAAGGCCCCAAAAGGTTTGTCTCAGAAGAAAATGGAAAAATCTTAACGATCCACTTTTTATTCTCTTATTTTCCCCGACAACTAATTACTCAAAAACAAAACAAAAACATCCTCAAAGGATGAAAAACCCACTAATATGTTAAAATTCAGATTATAAAATCTACATGCAAAATCTTCTGAGTCAAACTTATTTTTGCCAAAGCATTGCAAACTCACCCCTAGTCATATTCCTATCATTTATACAAGCTCCTTTTATCATCCTATGCCCTGCAAACATCTTTTTTTTGTAGAAAGGCTGTACAGTATCGGACTGAGGAGTAGAAGAACAATTAGAATATGTGCCATAGAAAACTACTGCATCACTTTGCCAATTTCCCATATTTAAAGCTTTGTACATAGCTATTAGCATTCTACCAGCTTTTTATTTTATAGGTCTAAAATATTCAACATGTGGCATAGCATAAAATAGGCAAACATGAAATTCAAATTTGCCTAATTACTGAAAACTGCTTCTAGTACATTTCTTTTTTTTGCTTGATATGATGCTAAACATAAACAAGATTATACTGGAGTGGATCGTTTATATGTGACCAGATCTGATCCAATCAGGATTAAGTCAGCAATAATGGTCATATAAATGGTTCATAACTTTGCAGCCAAGTATTCAAGAGACTTTGGGATTCAACATCAGTAGGTCCTGAGCAAGTTAGTAAAAGTAGTTACTCATTTTTCACCATTTCCAACTTTGGCCTGAGTGGATCAGATTTGGTCACATACGATGTGCTAGAAACTTCAACACTACAATTTTGCTAAGAGATGTTTCTCTGTAAATATCTTTTCAGGCTTGGTTCTGCTACCAGTTCAGTATTGTCAGAGGAAATTGACAATGTAGAACCATTAGCAGATACAGAAGAAAATAAACTCCTCATTGAGGTAGGTTACATGTCATTCAAAAATGGGAGAGAATTTGAATAATTGTTAGGTGTTTATGAATACAAAAGAGATTAGACTTAAACTTAAGTCTCGACTAGTCGGCACTCTAGAATGTGTAATGCTATAATCAGAGCCAGAGATAAAAATACTAATTTGCATCTGAAGTTACCTGTCAATCAAACACAGAAACGATTGTAAACACTACGCTGAATGAAGATGCCGTGATGGTGTCGCAAGCTCTGAAAAAGATAACTTTTTAAGGGGTACTACACCCATGGCCAATTTTGTGCCTATTTTTGCATTTTTCTCAAAAATTATAGCGCATTGGTGACAGGTAAGATTTAGGATTCAATCATGTTTCACCGTTGTTCATCACCGTTTAACAACGATGCGGCAGCGTCGTCTGCGTGGTTTACTTTCGCGAGGGCAGCTTTAGCTGCCCGAGCTGTAAACTACGCAGACGCGCCGACGCGAGTTGTTAAACGGTGATGAACAACGGTGAAACATGATTGAATCCTTTCAACAACGAAAAGAAGCTAAATATCGTATAATTCACGATTATTTTACGAGGAATGTCAGTTAATCATTGCCACTCAGCCTTACAAAAACTTCGATGATTTCACTTTTGATATCAGCAATAAAACTACAGAATAAAACGGCAATGTTTAGCCGCTACCTGAAAAATGCTGAATTCAACTTGTAAGCTGGCATACGCACAAAGGTTCCAGGCATGACGAATTTTACTCGCTCTCGCGTAACGCTGTAGTCTCGCTTCGCGTTAGCGTATACGCTACAGTAAAAGTGTGGGTTCATCACGGTTTAACAACGGTTGGCTCCTGTACAAAGGTATAGGAAGAGTTGTTGAAATGTATATTATAGGGGCAAAGACTACAACTACTGCACTGAAAATTCAGCAACTCAAGGTAAGTAGTTATTGATTTATTGATCAAATATTGGTGTTCCCTTATTTTTGACTGTAACTCCACAACTGTTGTCTGAGCTGAAATAAAATTCCCAGTGCAGTAGTTGTAGTCCTTGCCCCTATAATATACATATCTTACTTGTCACCAATGCGCTATAATTTTTGAGAAAATGCAAAAATATGCACAAAATTGGGCAGGGGTGTAGTACCCCCATAAGCAAATGTCAAGAATGACAGAGTCCAATATCAGTATCCATGCTGCTATACAGAAACAATTTGTTTATGATTTGTTGTGATGATAATAATGATTAATTATTAATGCCCTATAGTTATTTTTTCACTGTCAAACATACAAACCGTTTCAAAAATCAGGTCTTAGTAATAGAAAACTTTCTTTCCTGAAGGCACCATGTCAAACAATGCGTAGAAAAGTTTTTTTTTTACAGTTTTCTGTGATTCCTTTTCATGCGATGAAGGCACCAGATGAATCAACATTCCTTTACACGAACTAATCAAGAATTGTGGGTAGTTCAAGTGAAGGTGACATCAGACGCAAACTAGCCTTTTTATTTCAGTCTCAGATTATACATTATGGGAAATCTTCTGTTATGGACTAGGGACTTAAAAAGTATACCACTGACATTTATCATGTCTGCCTCTGTGATAATGTTTGTGTTTATTACAAGACGGCATTCTCAAATGCCGTCTTGTCCTGTTTCATTGGCGTTCTTCTTTCTTTCTTTCTTCTGGCGACCACATTCGTACATATAACTCACGGGTTGACGTATTTTAACTAAACGTTGTCAGAAGGACCGTTGGCATTGCCCGCACATGTCATATGACTTTGAACTACGTGTGACCTTTGACCTAGATAAAGAGGTCAACAATGTGATTTTTCTTCAAAATGTATCTTCTCCTACAAACAACATGCGATGATGACACGGTTTGGTCACATGACTCGCCTATGGTCGGTGTATATAGGGTGTTCATTGATAAGGGGTCAAAGGTCATTAAGGGGTCATTTCCGGTTACAGTCTGAAAAACTTGTAAATATAATATTCAAAAAATCACTGTCTTTACAAATTACATAGCAGAGTGTCGCCATTAGCACACATGCATTGCTACTAGACGGGGTCTTTCGGTGCCTACAGTTTTGGGGTCAAAGGTCATTAAGGGGTCACTACCGGTCAAAAAGCAAAATTATCAAAAATGTTCACAAATTTTTATCTCAAAATGTAAACAGACCAGGGTAACATAACCATCATACATGAATCAGTGTTATCTGGTGTATGCATGATATTTTTTATTTTGGGGGTCAAAGGTCATTAAGGGGTCACTTCCTGTTTTTGGCTAAATAACTTCAGGAATTTTTATTTCCAGAACTAAACATAGTAGAATTTTTTATTTAAAATGGGAACAATGCATTTTGTCGGTGTACATGAGGTTTTTTTTCCATCGAGGTCAAAGGTCATTAAGGGGGTCAAAAGGTCAATAAAAATTTTATAAAATTTCAAAATCCATAGCAAGTGTCAATTCAGTGTCATATATTCGAGTTTACGTTTGTTACCGCTTAAACCGGGTGTGGGTTAAAAGATCAAGTACATTCGTGTCCCACGGATCAAAGGTCAAAAATGTTATAGTCGACATGTCAAGCCTAAGACCAAGCCGTCTTGTGTGTCATGTCTCGCATGACTATTTAGCTCTTGTTTTATTTCTTTCATAAAAAAGTAGCATTTTTACTGATCCTTTTACTGGTTTGGGTGTAATGCCTGGCCACACGGCAACAAGGTTTCTGAGCAACGTTTGGGTAAAGATATTGGTAAATAGGATCAGTGTCCATCATAAGTCTGGATAGCTTTGACAGGTTGTCCATCGGAATCCCACTTCAGCCAATTCTTTAAGTCAGTTATTTTCAATAAATGAATTTCAGGAATTGCAAGATGAGGTGATGAGATTATCTGCCATCATTGATCGTGAAGACAAACCTTCACCATTTGACTTAACAAGAAGAGGAGCTATATGCAGAAAGGTAAATATACAAATAACATAGTGCTGGTCAAGCTACTGGTCAGCTAGTGGTCACTGGTCAAGATTAAAAGGTGCTATCAGTAATCCCCATGAAAACTTGTACAAATATTTAAAAATTGGTATGGAAAGTGATGGATGAATCTTTAAACTGAGATTATTTTTTCATTTGAAAATAGTGACGAAAAGGAAGAAAACAGGAGAGCTGAAAATGTGTTGCTAATTAGTGTCTGTATCTTCAATTCTAATAGGTCACTTGGCATTATAAAGTAGCAGAATACAATGTATGTTAACACGCCTATATTCCTTACAAAAAATCTGAAGATTTTTTATGATTTTTCAGATTTTCTGATACAGAGTATCACTGGTAGGTACTTTAGTGACTATCATTATGAAATAAGTAATTTGAGGAAAGTTGCTTCTTTATTATGTAAACAAACAAGTCCACCCTTTGAAAAGGGTCGCAGATTGAGTCACATTACAGCCAAAGTGTTGTGTCCTTCAATGGGTAAAGCACTTAGTCAAGTAATTTCACTTCACACAGTTATAAATGAGTACCAGCTTATACTAGGAAGGTTAACAGACATGTGCAGACCCAAGCAATATATGCATGGCCCAAGTCACTTTAACAGAGAAATGGATGCTCTGTTTGTCATTAAACTTTACCTTTTACCTTTGAAAACTTATGTACTATAAATACAGGGTGTCCCAGAATGATTTGTACCGTGTTTGCAAAAATAACTAAAATAGAAGACGGGCAGTGTTTCTATTTTTGATACCTATATTATAATGTTGGACATGTCTCCTACTTATTCTGTTAATTTCAGCACGCTACCTTTATTTGTTATGGCGTGGCATGCAATAATGTAAAATCGATGAAAAACCGGCTTTTCATTTTCAGCGCAAACGACTCGCATACCCTTGAAAATGGCACAACACACTTGATCAACTTATGGAGTCTTTTTATGTACAATTAATGTCAATCAAACAACTTTTATTCTTTAGCTAATTTCTTCTTTTATTGTTTCAGTTTTTTTCTGTTATTTTGCTTCTACTTTCGTATCGTATTCTCAAAAATGTTAAAGACAAAGGTGTTTACATAAGAGCAATGCAGATACGGAAACTGGACAGATGAAACGGCTGGAATCCAATGATTGCTTCGTAACGTCATAAATAATAGATAGATATCGGCTATTTAGTGGAAATATGAACGGGGCACAACTAAATACCTGCATAACTTTTTCCAAATATTTTTGTGCTGAACGGTTAGTAATTTTACAGATTTTCAAAATAGGTTGCATTGTCAAAACTTAGAATTCGCCATTTTTACGCAATCTTCTATAACTTCTACTAGAAACGTCCAAATTTTAAAATCTAAAAAATCTGAGAAAGCTAAATATATGTAAAACTTAAAATGCAAAACAATATGACCACTCAACATGCCCTTCATACCCAAAAAATTCCATCAATCCCGGTATAGATCATTCTGGGACACCCTGTATATGTTTATTCTTTCAGCTGGGCAAATTAAAGCAAGCTTGGGATGATTTGAACCAAGCTATAGAGATGGAACCAATGCTGCTGGATGCTTATTGGCATAGACATCTACTGTATCTACTGAGAAATAAACCGGCCAATGCACTACAAGATCTCAATGCTATACTCAAGATTAACAAGGAGCATGTTGGTGCATACAGGTCAAGGTAAGGTCTTCCTTAGAAATAAACCAGCCAATGCACTACAAGATCTCAATACTATACTCAAGATTAACAAGGAGCATGTTGGTGCATACAGGTCAAGGTAAGGTCTTCCTTAGAAATAAACCGGCCAATGCACTACAAGATCTCAATGCTATACTCAAGATTAACAAGGAGCATGTTGGTGCATACAGGTCTAGGTAAGATCTTCCTTAGAAATAAACCAGGTCACAGTAAGATCTTGCTTAGAATTTAGTTTTTATGGTGGCAAACCTTTGTGCCATGTCTTTACATGTACACCCCCTGAATATAATCCTTCATGTTATATGGAATGTTTAGAAGTAGTTCATTCACTGAAGTTAAAGTTTTGCAGTTTCTACCATAGAAGAACACCACAGGCTGACCCATGTGCCCTGTTGTAAAAAAAAGATGGGTCATGCCAGGATCGTGTGGTGCTACGCTATTTACTAGTAGTTAGCAAATAAGGTGTGAAAACTGGACACATTAAAGTGGCAACAAAGTTCTGTTCTTCTCTGCAAGTGTAGTAATTGTATTTTTATACACAAAATTTATTAAGACTTGCTGCTCTAAAATGTATGGTTTTGGTGTATAGGTTTAAGGGATATGCTTAGGGTTGAGAGTAGCAGCCGAGTCAGGGTTAAGATATTATGTTGTTGATGTTAAAGTTGGGTAGTCTGATTGTAAACACATGACATTTTCTCTCTCATATTGAGGCCCATCACCCACTCACATTTTTATTCTCAGGGTTTGGGCTAGGATTGGGTGTGGTGTCCCATATAAAGTCCAACTGTGTTCATGCAGTCACTGCGGAGGTCATCATGAAGAGTCCTAGCTTGAAAGGAGCATGTTTATCAATTCAGATAATTCCACATTTAGATGACTGCAATGTATCTTATATCCTTTGCATTCAGGGCTGAGATATATAGAGAAAAGGATGACATCACCATGGCAATTGTCAACTACACACAGACAATCAAACTAGATCCAGAAGACTATGATGCTTTCTTCAAGCGTGCAGAAATGTATGAAAAGGTAATGCCATTTCTATTGAGTCTTTTGTGTTTGATTTTTGGAGAAGAAGATGGCAGCTTGCATCTCCTTTTTGGTCTTCTTTTTGATTTACACATAAATAAATGAAAGCCAATGAAAACCATTCAAGATTCTAACCTAGGACCTTTGGATCACTGGACTGATGCTCTACCAACTGAGCTCAGTTGGGGAAGAGCAATGATGTAATTTTTATAGGCTTTCAGTTGAACTCCAACCCTCAATCACCTTATCCAAGAACTAAGAAAGAGGTTTTGAAAATCATTCCAAAATCGTATTTGAGGCAGAGAAAGAAGATTAAAGTATGTGGGATATTATGAGAAACATTTTTTTTCACACAAATATGTGTGTACTTTGCCCACAATTGTCCCGGTAAAGCAGGCCATTGGGCAGACTTTATAGTCCTTCTAAAACTTTTGCGCCATATATTCGTTTACGCTACTTATATTAGACAAATATGGACTAGAATTATGCACATCAGGAAATGTTAATTCTTGACAATTGACCCCAACACACTCCTGGAGCACATCACACAGGTTGTGCTCTTAGTAAATAATACTAAGAGCACAATATGTGTGATCACATACACGATGGTGGTTGGTGTGATTCATACTACATCTATCCACATAGACAGGTTATTCCTTTCAAAGTTTTGAATAGTAATAATTATCTTTGATTTGTAGCGTGGTGAGATGTTGCTGGCATTAGAAGACTACCGTGAGGTTACCAGACTTATGCCCAGCAAGACAGAGGCATTGTTTAAACGTGCAACCTATCAGTTTGATGTCAACAAGTAAGTCATTTCCATATTGATTTTCATGTTAACTTGTGTATTATCACTCAGTTGCTGGAATGAATGACCTATACCATCGTATATGTGATAGCATTATTATTATTTTGTCAATTGTTTGCACATGCAACACTTTGCTAAAAACATCATGAAAATTAGACTTGGGTTGTTATTTTATATTTTCAATTTACAATGTTATAAAAAAGATTAAACCATAGCCTGACTCTGCCATGTTTGCATATCGCTCATGGTGTACCTCCATAAACATCAATTTTAAAGTTCATGCTTGTTTTAATTGTGCCAGTAATGTGTTGTACCAATAACTATGCATACAAACCTTTGTGGTTCTCAACCTTAAACATGCAAATCTTAGATTTCAGGTTCCTCTGATAAATGCCAGAGGTTCACTATTTTGCTCTCCAGTCTCCATGGGAAACCAATATGACTGATTTACCATAGCGTTATATACAAAAGAATTGTGGGTTTTACCTCTGTGGATGTAATGAGATTCACCTATTTCTAGTTGAACCATACCAAGTTATGTGATATGACTTACCTTTTCTTATTTTTGTGATCAGATTGAAGGTGTTTATATTATAATTGGATTTTAAACTTCTCACCACACAATATGAATGAAAGCCAGTGAAAAATATTGCACTTACCATCCAGGATTCAAACCGGGGACCTTTTATTTACCGGTCCAATGGTCTACCAACTGAGCTAATAAGTCAGCTGGGTTAGAGCGTAAGATTTTGTTAGATCCTGACCCTCTAACATGTATATGGCACTTATATTGTTCTACTCACACATTTTTGCAGGAACTGGATACAAGCCATAAAGGATTTCACAGAGTTGGTAGCTCAGGAGCCTCATAATGCATTAGCCAGGACATATCGTGGTAGAGCATGTGCAAAACAAGGCTTATATGTCAACGCTGTAGAGGATTTATCTGCTGCTGTACATCTTGATCCATACAATAGTGTGGCTTTCTTTTATAGAGGCTGTCTGCTTAGAAAGTAAGTGTGTGAATGAATGAATGAATGCCAGTAGGGAGATCATTTACTAGTCAACGCTGTAGAGGATCTGTCAGCTGCTGTACATCTTGATCCATACAACAGTGTGGCTTTCTTTTATAGAGGCTGTCTGCTTAGAAAGTAAGTGTGTGAATGAATGAATACCAGTAGGGAGATCATTTACTAGTCAACGCTGTGGAGGATTTATCTGCTGCTGTACATCTTGATCCATACAATAGTGTGGCTTTCTTTTATAGAGGTTGTTTGCTTAAAGTAATTGTCAGAGAAGGATTCTTATTGCTAGTCTAATCCTCCGATTGTAGTCTCATGTCCGAAAATAATCCCTGGGTATACTTTTAGCATGTTTCAAGAAATATCATTTTGTAAAGCATGGAATACTTCTACTAAACCCTGCAAAAAAGTTGCTTGCAAATCGATGTCACTCCAAAGCCACAAGTTTAATTAGGCCTGTAATTTAAAAATGGATATGGTTAGCCGACTATAACTTATTGTTCACATATTTCCCACCTGTAACTGGTGTAATGTTAACTTTATCTTCCATATGACAGAGCTCATCCTAAGCAAGCATTACAAGATTTCAGTGTATCTGTACTGTTAAATGACAGTGAGGATAATGTGATGGCATTCTTTCATAGAGGTATACTCTACATGGACCTCAACAGGTTAGTATCCTTCATAAATTGAATAAGTAGATACAATTTCTTGACAGGAATTCATAATAAGATAAAAGTATTTCTACAAGTATGCCATTGGTTATCAAAGTACTTGTGCAGCTGGTCCTTGTATGAGTGGTCAAGTTTTGTGTCTCTGGCTTCATGTGAGTGTTCTAGGTTTCATCAGATGTGTCTGTTTATGATGAAAGCTTGACCACTTTAATGCATAGACACTGGGAGGTGAACAGGGGTAGCGTTAACCCCCGATCGGGGGTGAATGACCCCTAAATTAAAAAAATATTAAGTTTTCACCCTCTATATTGGGGATATGTGCATTGCACATATCCCCAATATAGAGGGTGAAAACTTAATACATTGTGCAAGCTCGGGGGTGAACTCTGACACTCTACTTTTGGACCTTACTCCTACCCCTGACTGCACTGCAAAATATTTTTCACCCCCGAGATTTAATTTTCACCCCATGTATTTGGATTTTCTGCAAGCTCGGGAGTGAAAAACACGGGAAAACAACCCCTGACTTTCTGGCCTTAATGCTACCCCTGGAGGTGAAGCCATGTATCCATGGTGATTTTGACAGGATGACCAGAGTAACTAGGCGCAGAGAAATATCACTTCCATGTCTGGAAAAAAAGATGCGCTTGTTTGTGTCATTGGCAAAATTGTTGCTTTGTAGTGTCGACTTTGCTACAAGCACCAAAGTCAGTTGTCTAGGTGCTCCCTTGTCTGGGCTTACATGGACCGACTGCACCTGTCTCTCTCTACATCTATCTCATACTCAAAAACATGCTGAAGTAGTTCTGTTTTATTTTAATTTTTTTAATTTTTAGACATGAGGATGCCATAGCAGATTTTGAGAATGTGTTAAGACTAGACAAGGCCATTGCAGGAGCCCATGTCAATCTTGGGTTGATCTACATGACTAAACTAGATAACTACACAAAGTAAGTGGGATAGTTACTGCAGTATACTAAAATAAATTATGTTATAATGGAAGACTGAAATAAAAAGACTAGTTTGCATTTGACGTCCTGTCAACCGGACTGAAAATGATGTACTGTGCAGGTTAGAAACCAATCATGCTGCGCCTTTGCCCTGACGTCAGACGCAAACTTATCTTTTTAATTCTGTCTTCAATTATACATTGTCCTTTTCTACTTTCATCTCAATATTTACACTTCAGTCCAAGAGATTTGGCCCAATGAGAACCAACTCAGAATGTTCCTGTGCAACGCTATGGTGAATCTGCCATTTTGGTTGGTCACACACGTCCTTGAGTAGACTTGATCCACCAGTCCTTTAACTGCTAAGCACAGTCATCGGGTTGTGCTTGCAAACGAGAAACAGCCATTTTGTTCCACCATATGTTTAACAGTTTCGAGATCGGGGCTGAGGGACTTGGGCTAGTCCTTAAGCAAGAAAGTATCTTTATTACCCTCTCCATCCAGGTATATACACCTGCTTATGCTAGGAAGGTAACTTGCTGTGTAGAGGACTAGTGACCCACTCACAGCAACATTACACAGAGAAATCTTACCTTTATCTAAGTCCTAAAATATACCTCTATGTTAATTTCACCTGATGACATTATATGAATGTGTTTTTCTTTGTTTCAGAGCCATCCAAAAGTTTGGTAATGCTATTAAGGTAGACCCAACTTATGTGAGAGCATTAGTGTGCCGAGGTGAAGCATTCCATAAAATACATGATGTAAGTAATTACTGCAAAATGGGTGTATACGTTAATTACATAAAAACTATAACTTTATACTTTGATCAGCTCGTAATCGATTAATATCAAAATATTTTATTTTGAAAATTGTCTTGTGACGTCTCACCAGAAGCATCCCAAATTATTAGTCCAAGTCTTATGCTTTGTCTACTTTCTTTACACACAAAATATAGACCAGACAGGTCAACTAATAGGACTCTTAACTTGGGTCTATTTTTCGGCGTAGTGGTAAAAGCCTAACATTTCCCGCCTATCACGAGCTGATCAAAGTATAGTTGTTGTACCATTGTGGTTATAGTATGTAATAAGTCTAGCTTAGCTGGAAGGAGATGAAAGGATAAGCTTGAAAATGGGAAAGTTTTAAGGCTATGTCATCATGCATGTTCATTAAACTAATTCAAAGATTGGCCTAGCAACTTGATACAGATCCAGTTGAACCCATACACCCCATATTGAAGACATAACCTTAGTCGCCTACACAGGGGGTGTAGATTTCAAATGTGAGTCGCCCATTCAGTTAGCCCCAATTGAAATTCAGACTCCATGTGTGAAAGATTAAGGTTATGTCTTTCATAGGGGGAAGTGGATTTCCTCTTTCTCTACTTTGCACAGCCAAGTTGGGCTGTCCATCTTTTCTTCTTCGCTCAGTAGTCCTCATTGCTGTCATGCAATGAATATTGTCCTCAACATATTCCCAATCCACTTCCTTCCTGTTGTTTCCATGTGTTCATTAATTAAGTTTGTTTTAGTCACGAGGCCATCTTTATCTTCAGAAGATCATCAGAAGATCTTCAGAATTCAGAAAGTGTAGTTCATATTATGTATGACGTTTTATTTGGTTTATTTGTTTTAACAGCTCAAGAATGCCCTGCTGGATTTCACACGAGCTATTCACCTGAGGCCTGACCATCAGCAGTACTACATGTATAGGGTAAGATTCATCAATTTTCTGTCTGAAATGTCATCACAGTTGGAATGGATATTTTCCAATGGACTGGCTGAATGAAGCATTACCATTATAATATAAAAATTGATTTGAGTGAATGTTATTACTAGCAAAAAAATGCATTTTGATTGCTAGAAAGTTGCATTTAATTCTTCTGAATGAAGATCAACATTTTTATATAGTGACTCTCCTGTTTACACTACTTTTGGTCAAGAATTCAATAATCAAAATTGATTTGCAACTTGTACTTAGTGTAACCTTTGACTAATTCCAATTAGCTGTCTACACTGCGCATGTAACTGTTATGCTTCGTAGTGACGACTGATTAACTTACAGTCCATATTGTGACAGAATTCTGAAAATATTAAATGCGACTTTGGTTGTGCGCTATAGCGTGACTGACTAGCGGCGCCTGGGTATCGCATCGCTGTACCACGCCTTTTGTTACAAGATCACGCTCTCAATTTGGACACAACTGCGCATGCTCTATGCCACAGGAATCCTGTTGCAAAATCAGTCACTTTTTTTCCACATAGTTTTCTCAGTTGCAATCCAGACAGTTGACGACTGAGGGCAGCAGTCTAGTGTAACCTGGTCTTTATATTTATTTTTACCTTCTGCAGGGAGAAATTCTTCTGGAAATGAAGAACTTGGAACTTGCTAGTTTCTGTGTACAGTGAGTATTGCATGTGAGATAAATATCTGGACAGTGATGAAGGTTGTTAATAGTTGAAGAGTTAACAGATTAGAAATCTGGATTTGAACCTGTATACTTCAGTGTAAAGTAAATTTTCTAATATTTCAGAGTTCCTGATATGGAATGGTATCATCAATCCAGTAGAAGAGGCAATCCCTCCGAACGCGGTGCAAAGTTCATCCATAATTTTCCACTCAGCAACAGAAAATTGCTTCAGCAGCCAATCAGAGACCAGAGTAGATGCAGTAAATATGCAATGTATGCTTAAAATACACTCTCTTCAAAAGTTTACAGGAAAATATTATACCCTTTTAAGCGCCCGTCATACTTTCCTGCCGCTTGCCGCTGTGGCAAGCGGCAGGGCGTTTCAACCAATGACAAGCCTTTATTGTGTCCGTTTGTCTGCAATGCGTGTGCGCCACGCCGCTCAGCGGCAAGCGGCAGGGTAGTATGAAACCAGCATAATTCTTTTTGTTTCTTTCTTTGTATTTCAGGCATGCAGCTGAGCTTAGTCAAGGGCTAGGCTCATCACCCACACAACAAGCTGCAGTACAATCCTTCCTACAGAATTACAGCAAAGCTATTGAGATCTTACTAAGCACAGCCAAAGTACAGCCATCAGCACCACTCTATATACTGCTTGGTAAAACACAGATTAAGGCAAAGAAGTACAGAGAAGCAGTGGAGAGCCTGGAAAAGGCCTTAGATTTCATGGTATGTAGAAACTTTGTGTCCTCCTCCGTTCTGTGCATTTTGTAAGGACCAAGATGTAGATCAACTTATAAGCAATTTTGAAATGAATATAAATTCAAATTTCTTGTGCTAATCAGTTACTTTTACCCATGTCAACTGTATTTTATCATGTTGGCAGGCAAGAAGTAATAGAAAGTCTGATGGGTCAAGTGTTTACTGCTATCAAGCAAATATAATACTTTTTTGGCAAAAAAAGTTTGTCTCAACTTCCTTTGGCCAATTTGATTTGGAATTTCTTTTTTTTTTATTGTTTTTTCCTGACAAAATAAAAAACCCTCAAAACATAATAAATAAAATAAATGGGATAAAATGTGAATTTTAAACCTATGCATGCAGGAGCAGAGACTGTCTTTCATTACATTATGAGATTTTTTATTATGTCAAGACATATCAAAGCATTAAAAGCTTTTATTATAACGGTAAAGCTGATGTGTTGGCGCCTAGATAGCTGATAATCTCCTTTTTGAAGCTAGCCTGTTTCACAATTCCTGGAACGTGAGGCAAGAGTTCATTCCATGTGCGGGCCATAGATAGAATGAAGAACCATTCATGACTAAGGTACCACATTTTGGCCCTATAGAACTATCGGTGCCCGGTTAGGTATCGATGACTCTTAACATCACTCCCTGGAGATATAATAAATTGTATCAAGCATAATAATTAACAGTTGTACAGTGTTTTTCATTTAAATAAAAAATAAGTGCACTGTACAAATGTTCAGGGTATGATAAAAAGTGCCATCGGTACCTTTTCGGGCACCAATAGTGCTATAGGACCATAACAAATGTTGTGCCTAACCAGGCTGGATCTTGGAGTTTCTCCATGCCATGCCGTGCTAGCCTACTTCATCTTCTATTTGACCATGATCTTGTAAATTATAGCTCTCTGTGCCTGCAGCTAGGCATAGGAGACAGTACACTGCGCTGCCGTCTTTGCCATCTTGGTGATAATAGGATTCCAAGATCAATCTGCTGAGATGACTAATCAAAACTAAAAACAACTCATTAATTAGTTTATTTCCTTGTTAAAGGATAGTGGTGGTTTAATGAAGGCAGAAATGGCAAATCTTCCATTTGGTTGGTATGATGACTTAACAGCTCAGGTGATTTAAAGTGCCTTATAAATAGCCATTGCATATCTGGGTTGTATATAATGCTGTTACGGGAACTAACAAGTTGCAAGCGATTTTATCTTAATAGAGATGTCTTAAATCAAGGTGTGAAGAGCATTACATTATGGGCATTATTGGGCACTAATTGTTTGCCAGCTAAAATTTACTCAACACAGGTTGTTTACTCCCGATTCCAAAAAAATACAGCACTGATTTTTTTTATTAAGAGTGTATTATCCAGTTTTGCCAACTAAAACATAGCTCAATCCTATTCCTTTAATTAATTCATATGCTGTAACAATCGAGTCCAAAGACTCGTACAAAGACTGATTTCAGGTTATGCATTGTAATTTGTGGAAAACACATTTTCAAATTGCTTTTTGACAATCAATTATCAAAATTAACATAATATATTAAAATTATGAGCAAACTGTTGGCCGATTCTCAAGATTTTGATAGGTTAGACTAGTTTGAAGTCTTTGAATTTTGTGAGTGTAATGATAAGAAAACATGTTAAATTGCATGGTTTTGGCTCATTTTCCCTGAAATTGCAAAAATCTTGAAAATTTGACTTTTATTGCCAGTTAAAGCTAACTAAAGGATAAGGATTTAGCCATGTTTCAACTTTCATTTGACAAAAAAAGGATAATAATTTTTGCAATCCAAAAAAATTAGTGCTATATTTTTCTAGAATTGTGAGTAGGTAGTGAAATCTATTGCATGTTTGCATGGGTAACCATCCTAACCATTTTGAGCATTAATTTGTATAAAAATGATGCCAACAATTTTCTTTGCAGATATGCTTACATGTACATGGGAGCTTGCCTGATAGTGGCTTGAATCATACGCAACATCCAAGCAAATATTCCCATGCAGTATATATTACATTATTGCTACTAATCAGTATTATCCATACATTCCTCAACCATCATTGAGCCATTCCTGCTGAAATCCATACATCACTGGGGAACACATGATCTTAATCTCCTACACAGGGGGTTTAGATTATGGAGTTAACCATTCAGGTAACCCCATTTGAAATTCACACTCCCTGTGTAGAAGATTAAGGTCATTTCTTCCTTAGAGTGTGTATGGATTTCAACTGGAATAACGCATTAATAAGCCATGCATATTTTTCTCGTGGCATAACTAGATAAGAGTGGGTGAAAATTTTCAAAGCCTCTTGCATGAGTTATTTACTAATTTTTCATGCGGGGGGGTGTCAGTGATTACAGAAGGTTTAGGTCCAGTTCCAGTTATGCCATGCCTCACCTTCATTTTATTGTGTTTTTCATCCTGTTTTGCCAAAACTAGTATCAAATTTGGCCGTGTTTGGCCATATTTTTAGGCATAAAAGGATTTTTGGCTCACACCAAAACCAATTGTTCATATAAAACTTTGGTCCAATATCGTAGTTTTGGCATAACAGAATACACCATTTCATCAGATCAAATGCTATTATAACATTTCATATATGTCATAATTGTGTGTACATCATCATCTGTATACCATTTATATGTAAGTTGTGACCAGACCCATGAATTCAATACTGATTGCCTATGTGAATCAAGTTCATTACTTAAATGTTATCCACTGAATCACTGAGCTGTGAGTCAACTAAGAAACATGGTATTTGGCAGACAGACAGACAGACAGACAGACAAGTATAGACAGATTGACTAAGCAAATTAAATAGGCTATGCCATTTGAAATCCATACTCCCACTGTGGAAGACATGACCTTAATCTTCCACACAGGGAGTGTGAATTTCAAATGGGGTTACCTGAATGGGAAACTTATTTGCAATCTATACCCCCTGTGTTTGAAATTAAGTTCATGTTGTCCATAGGGGAACTATTATAGACTTCAACTGGAATAGCTTACTGTATTTCTCATTCCAACATCTCTGAAGAGCACAGGCTTAAGGAGGCACACAGGGTCACTAATTATCCATTATTATTCACCTCATAACTCGAAAACTATTAATGTAACGTATATAAAAGTATACATTTTTTGAATGGAAATGAGCTCATAAATCCATTTAAAATGTCAGTTTTGGGTCAAAAACTACAATTTTCAAAAAATCCCAAAAAACAGATTTTTTGACCAAAAATTTTGGTCCGCCATAAAAAATTATTTGAAAATCAAAACTGTAAAACATGAATTTTATTAATTTAGACAAATAAATCTAGAAAGTGTTTTTTTATTTTTTCAAATTTTGCTTAGTTTTAAAAATATAGGCAAAAATGTGTAAAAACGTGTGACCCGTGTTCAAATTTTTGAATCATGGGTGATAAAAAAAGTTCTAGGCCCTAATTTAAAAAAATTAAAAAACACTATCTAGATTTTGGCCATATCTAAACGTTTGACTTAAAAACTTACCTCAGTGATGCTTCATTTAGACGCTATGGCGGACCAAAAATGGCTAAAAGTGGTCAAAAGTGAACTTGCCGAAAATCGCGATTTAGAAAAATACAGTGGATTTTAGGTCCATTTTTGAAGATTATTCCATAAAGATATAATCCGGTGACTTGAGACGCTTTGGTCAAGTTAGAAAATGAGAAGGGCGTCCAACTGCAGCAGATTGGCATTATTTTGGTGATTTAGAAGGTAAAAAATACAATATGACAAAATTATCCGTGCACATTCGGCAGATGTTTATCCACATGGTGCAGCCATTTTATTTACTGCAGTCTTGTTTCCATGGTGCAGCAGAGCTTCCGGCAAGGTCGCGGCGTCGCGGCGGCGTTTGAGGAGCGACAGGTTGTGTTGCCGCGAACGAAACCATGATTATTTAAGCACAATTTTGTCCTGTTCCGTATAAAAAAAAGATTATGCTCTGTATCAAAATTTGCGGACACCAGAACATTAAAATTAGCATAGAATAACTGACAAGCAATTATTTTAGCAGATAATCAGGAAGTTTTATGAATAAATTGAGACATAGGCCTAATCATGATAATTACGATTTCTGTTTTGTACTAATTTTCATAATATTGCTTTAAAAATGCAATGTTTTTAATTTATCGCTTTTGGTGATATTATTTCTTTTTTTTTTTTTTTTTTGGTGTTGACATATTGCATTTTTATGTTCATTGTCCTTTTCTGAACCGCAAACATGATGTTGTTACTACTCGTTGCTTTTTCTTTTTAGTTGGTGCTTGAGAGGCACCACAGCGGCCCGTCTGCGCCAAAGATAAACATTTTAACACCCGTTTGAATATAGCTAGGCCTACACCACAGGAATCCCAAGTAAAATTTTAAAGGATTCTGATGTGTCGCATTTATACTCAATATTCGGTTTTTGTTATTGTAATTGTTTGTTGTTATCATATTTTATTTTTAATTTTTTACGGAATATCAAACACGTACAAAAGTCATAGGCCTATTATAGGTTGTAAAATATTTTGTACCGCATAAAAAGTGAATAAAACTACAACAACAAAACAAAAAAACTGTTGTTGTTTTCAATCAAATAAACGTGTAAAAAGTGGGGTAAAAGTTGTAATATGTCTTGAATAAACTTCTTGTAAAACGGACAAAAAGTAGGCCTTTATATATGTTAAACGGGCAAAACACGGAGAGGTCACAAGAAAACTGAAAAAAAAAAAACGGACATTTACATAGCCTAACAAAACCGAATTTTAAAAGTAGAAAACGGAACACTTAGCCTATGGCTTTAAATTATAGATTGTGGTTTATGCAGTAGGCCTATATACCGTATATAGGCATCATGCTATAAAGAGCGTTTTAAAACACTGCATGAAAACATTCAAAAAAAAATGCTTTAAAGCAGTTTACCTTTTAAAGTATGCAGAAAACATTATAAACGTGAAAGTTGAAAGCCAGACAAACATTGCAAATAAAAAGGCATTCGGCCAAAACATTCGCAAAAAGTGTTGTAAAACCAAAGGCTTTTATCGCAATCATGGTATATGGTAGACCTAATAGGCCTACTATAATGGAAATGTAGTTAAAATGGGTTATGAAAAAAGAACGAATTTGAGTTTTCGATTATATTTCTCGTTGAAATTATTACTTAGCATTAAAACATTCATGAAAATGCTTTCATAAGCGCGTGCTTTATGCCGATTTCAAATATCGACATTTTTGACTTAGGGTTGTAGGCCTATGCCTAGATGGTCGATATGATGTATTGAATTGTCAACGGTCAATCAGGAGTAGAGAACGTTTGAAAACGAATCTTAAATCAGTGTTTTAATAACACTTTGAAACATTATTCAGGGCCTTAGGTATCTAATATTATTTTTTTTAAATTATAGGCCTACCGGTATAGTAACTGCTTGCCTATTTTTTATGGACTTCAAAATGAAGACGAGATTGAACGACCGCAAAACAAAAACAAACAAAAAATTCTCTATTATGTTCATATAAAAAAAACCCTAAAATTTATACCACTATATCAGCACTTTTTTGGCGAAATTTATCGAGTAAGTAGGCCTACTGATTCTGGGACGGGGACGGTGGTGGTCTGTCGGCCCGCAGTTTCGCAATGCAATGGTGCAATCTTTACCTACCTTGGAAGAGATCAATACGATAAAATACGGTAGTGATCGCGATTGGCGACTCAAGCGCCTCAATCAGTAATCACCTCGCCCATCCAGTTTACCATGTGTGCGTGTCTTTGCTAGCTGTATCGCCGCAGATGCAGCGTTCTGAGAACGCGATCTATTGCGGAAAACAATGATTTATTTGCTTTTGCATTTTGACCAATTTTTAATGAAAAAGGGTCTTTAAAATAGCTTTTCTTATGGTTTAAATTTTAAGATTTCTTTAAAATCTATTAATGACAAGATAAAATACGGTTTGAAGATGACATTAGTGATGAAAACTCAATTTTGGCCATGTAACACTTCAGTGATCCTGTGTGCATCCTTAAATATATGCTCCAAAGGCAGAGACCTATTTTGACAGCAACATTTATGACACAGCTGCAAGATACAAAGAATGATATTCAGCCTGATCATTTGATTTTGATATTATCCTGATTATTTTTGGCTCAGAAATAACTTTTATACTTTGATCAGCTTGTAATCGGCGGCTTATAACATCGCCGGATTAATATCAAAATATTTTATTTTGAGAATGTTTTTGTGACAACTCACCAAAAGCATCACAAATGATTAATTCAAGTCCTCTACTTTGTCCATTTTCTTTAACACACAAAATATAGACTGGACAGGTCAACTAATAGCAGTCTTAACGTGGGTCTACTTTTTGGCGTAGTGGTAAAAAAGCCAAACATTTCCCGCCTATTACGAGCTGATCAAACTATAGATTAGTTGCTTTTGATTTAAAAAACATAACCATATCAGACAAATTCTTTGTGATCTATTGCTGCCTGTTTAAGGGTAGATGCGGTATTTATTGTCTAAATAAATATATTATTGAAAAATAACACTTTGATGTTTTGCAAAAGTCCATTCTACAAATCATATACTTTGAAAACTTGCTTAATATATTGTTGTTAATGAGTTATGTACATTTTACAAAAGTGTTGTTGTTTCAGCCCTCTTTACAACATAACTCAAGAACCACAGGACCTACAAAAGTATTTCTGTGATATTTGAATTCTTCTACACGCTCGCAAGGAAATGGGTAATGCAATTTTTGCCAAAGCTCACTACCATTCCCAAGATGTTGTGAACTACCAAATCGCAACACTTTAAAATAGTGTATTACCTTAATGTTACATCAGGTATACAATTCTGTATATCTCATACACATGTAAGTCGTCATGGTTTTGAACTTTTGACCCTATGCAATACACACCTACTTAAAATTGTGATTCTTTCTCTATTTTTTTCTGACTTGCTCATCACCATCAACTCATTACGGTCACTTGCATCAAACCATCAAACAATGGAATATTCCAGTTGATATCCACACCCTTCTGGAAGACATGACCTTAATCCTTCACACAGGGAGTGTGAATTTCAAATGGGGTTACCTGAATGGGAAACTCCATTTGAAGTCACTCCCTGTGTGGAAGATTAAGGTCACATCTTCTATAGGGGTGTATGGATTTCAACTGGAATCTCTTCTGTGCATTGATATACTATTACATTTGATATCTTTGTTTGTACTTTTGATTTATTTTTTCAAGAATTGAGGAACCTCGGACTGGGTTTGTTGTTTTTGTGGTATTATATCTCTTAGGAGTGATTTCTAAAATAATTACTATGGACAAACAGAATGATGAGTAGACAGACAGCTATATAAATATAAGACAGACAGACAGACTCACAGACAGACAGGTTCTTATTGAATAAGTTACTCATTGGTGATACCAATGCAACATATTATGGACCACCATTAAACAAATATTTCCTCTTAATATTTGCTGAAGGCTCGTGTGATAGGTAAACTAAAATCTGATGACAGATTAGGCTGGTTATCAAGTGGGCAACAAGAGGTTGGTTATGGCTCATTATTCATGTCTTACATATCTAGTTTAATTGTAAAATTCAAATTATTGTAAAATTCAAGTAGTTAAATGTGATACCCTAAAATCTTGATAGTTAGCATATGTGCTTACTATTGAGTGCTTTAAAACATGCAAACATGAAGAGCCCCATCCACAAAAGTGTAAAGGGTTTTGAGCAAATTACCGATACACATAGTTATATACGAACAAGTAAACCTGCAAATGTGTGTCTCAACCCCATTAGCTCAGTTGGTAAAGAGTCAGACTTTGGTACACTCATGTTTTCAAAAGCCATCAATAGTAAGCACATATGTTAACTATTGGACTTTTTACGGTAGTTAAATGTAATAGGTCATATCAAAATGTACTTCTTTGTCCCTGGCCTTGTACTCCCAATCACACATTTGCTGTACAGGTCTTTGTATAAGTAGAGATTAGATGCAAAGAGAACCAACTCCACCATGTTTGGGTGTTGCTCATGGAGGGCAAAATAGTATTTTGCCATGCACCTTGTACATTTCAATTTGAAGTATGTACTTGTTTGCGCTGTGCCGATAAAATGCTCTAGTGCTATCAGCATGCTCAAGCTTAAGGATGCAAATTATTATTCAATATCAGACTTTTTTGATAAATGCTGGAGGTACACTATTTTGGTCTCCATTGTGACAAACCAATATGGGGTTTTACCATAATGATTCTGAGTTGGTTCTATTTGGGTCTAATCTCTGTGACTGACACTTTTGTGATGAGAGAGGCACAGCCAAATGTCAACAATTCCTTTCATCAAATGGGTGCAGTATAGTCCAGTCAATCTAAACAAATTAGTGGTGTCACCCATCACTAATTGCAACAGAATTTTTTTCACTTTGATACATTTTAGAGATGTCCACTGAACATCATACCAAAAATATACTAAAATATACTTGGTGGAAAGGTAGTTTTTGGTGGGAAAAGGTCATACAGGGGTCAAATTTCAAAATTGCTTTAATCTTTTTAAAAACTATACCAAAGCATTCCTCTAGTCTTAAGGATTCAGAAAAAGTATAGTTTGTCATATCTGTGATGTACCATTCTCAAGTTATAAGCAAAAAGGTCAAAGGTCAAATTTTGGGCTCCATGTGGGGCAACTTCGAAAAAATGCTCCGATCTCCTTGAAAATGGTCTCAATGTGTTCGTCCTTTAAAAACACTCCAAAATAAGAATAGTTTGCCATATCTTGGATGTTTCGTTACCTAGGTAGCAGGGTAAAAGAGGTCATTGATCATTGAACTCTATTGACCCCGACCTAGTTTTCGATGTTACACATGTAATTAAACAACCTAAACAGTGCAAATATTCTTTACATGAATTATGTTTGCAAGCCGAACAATTTGAGACCATTTTGGTTAAAATCAGACAATTTTTAGTTTTTTGACCTCTGTTGAACTCAACATTTGACCTTTGACCTTTTTGGCTATAACTCAAGAACCATACATCACAGATATGGCAAACTATATTTTTTCTGAATCCTTATGACTAGAGGAATAATATGGTATAGTTTTTTAAATGATTAGAGCGATTTTGAAATTTGATCCCTGTATGACCTTTACCCGCCAAAAACTACCTTTCCACCAAGTATATTTTAGTATACTTTTTGTATGCTGTTCAGGGGACATCTCTGACATTCATAGGAGTGAAAAAAATTCTGTTGCAATTAGTGGTGAGTCAAAACCCACTTTGACTGGACTAGTATGTGAATTTGATGTTTTGCATGCTAGTGGTACTGCAACTGTGTGGTGTACACTTGTTCCAAGTTTTGGGAGGAGTATGTATAATGGAGTTAAGATTTTAAGTCTGGAAATAAAAGACAAGCTTTGAATGTCACCATGGTTGGCAGATATTAAAGTGTAACTTTTGAAGATTTAATAGAAATATCTGATTTTTCTTTTACTTTTGCACAATTATTAGAATTTTCCATTAGTGACTAGAAGTACATTTTAATAAGACACTTTGCTGTATCAGTAGAAGTGCTTGTTAAATGTTTTATAATGCTATGATCATACTTGTCCAGATTTGTTTCCTACTATACCATTTTTCACCCTGATGTGGCAGTGACATTGGGCGTTGGCTTCAAACTGGTAGCGCTCGCATGCACACACTTAAACGTCCCGCATAGATGTGTGTGCAAAACAGCTGTTTCAACGTTGTTAACAACACTGCCACATCAGAGTGAAAAATAGTATAGCTCGTAAAATGTGAATGAATAAATGAATGAATGAATGAATGAATGAATATGAATAAACGAGCAAACAAATGAAACAAAAGCTCAAGTTGGTAATCTGCACCTGAAGGTTCACATCATACATCAGTCCATTATTTTGGTGCTGCTGAGACACATCGGAATCATTCATCCATTGTGAGACCATCAGTAGGTAGATGATCAGAGATGACACAGGCTGTCATATCAGTGATGGTATTTGAAGTGTGTGTATGCAATGTATATTCTATTTCTATACAAATACTCAGTAAAGTTGCCTGCGTGGGTAGAAACTGAATTTGTAAGCATTGCTTTTTGGTCACATGACTCTGAACTTGGCCGGATGGTATTGGCAGGTTTGGGATGCTGTCTGTTTCTGACCATAATCTGGTATGGGAATGGCAATGAGATCCTGTTGGATTTTAAACATAACGGTTAATCGTGATTCCAGTCTTTGCTCAAGTGTGGGCCATTCAAGTTGTGCAGTATGTTTGTCGTTGTACCTGGTGATTTTGTGTAATTTCTGGTAACAAACCTTGTGGCTCTATGTTAGACCATCTCGATTTTATGAGTATCCGATGCTGTATGGGGGTCCCAAACGGAGCAAGCGTATTCAAGCAAGGGTCTGACCAGAGCAAAATACATCTGTTGTTTTACCGCTACTGGACATCTCCATGGATTTCTGCGGAGGAACCACAATGCTCGGTTTGTTTTTGCTGTGATATTATTTATGTGATGAGACCATTTCATATTGTATGACATATTATATGTAATGTATGTATGCTATTTTTTTTATAAACATGACAAGTATTGTACTTTTGCAATTATAGTCATAGTGAACATTTGTATTTCTGTCATCGTATGTACCTGAACATTTATTTGAGCTAGCTTTTTATGTATTGCTTTTGTTTCAGTTGTTGACAAGATTGTTTATGCTGACACCCCTTATGGAAGACATGACCATAATCTCCCACATAGGGTGTGTGATTTCAACCATTCAAGTAACCCCATTTGAAATTCACACTCCCTGTGTGAAAGAGTAAGGTCATGTCTACCATAGGGGGTGTATGGATTTCAACAAGAATAACCCAATATACAAAGTGATATATTGTACTGTGATTTGTTGTTATTTTGTTGTTGCTAGGTAACAATATGCCTGATGTATATATGCCTTTTTGTTTTCATCTAGCTTTCCACATGCAATAACATGCTGATATTTGTTCAATGCTGCTTGATAGTGATTGGTGGATGGTGCCATTGGGCTATTCTAGTTGAAATCCATACACCCTGTTGAAGACATGGCCTAAATTTACCACACAGTGAGTGTGAATTTCAAATGGGGTTATCTGAATGGGTGACTCCATTTGAAATCTACACTCCCTGTGTGGGAGATTAATGTTATGTCTTCCATAGGGGTGTATGAATTTCAACTAGAATACCACATTCTGTGCAAATGTGTAATATTGAAGTAGTTAATTGTGAAGCATTAAATGTTTCTTTATTCAAGTGTTTTTCCGCAACGACTATGAACAGTTTTTGGTAGTGATTGTTTCAGTATTTACATTCAAAATCTTACTCAATGGACCAGACCAGCAGAACTCAAGACTTGATCAGTTCCATGTTTATGTCACTCATGGATGGTGATGGTGATAAAGTCTACCCAAGAAGTTATGTAGAATCTAAATTTTCCTGGTCTAATTTCTTTGATCTGATTGGATCTGTAGATACACATACTTTAAGGAAGACTCCTCAAGCCATGAATAATTTGTAGGCTCATTTTGGTTAGAATATCAGTAAATAAAACACCTAGCAATTGTTACATTAAATGTTATGACATTTGATAGACTTGATATTAAAAAAAATAAAAACAATACTTGTTATAAACATGCATGTGCATTACAAAGTCAGACAGAACTTCTTGGATATATTTGATACAGTATCGCTTAAAACTATCAAACTATAGAACATGTACCACAATGCAGCCATGGCAGAAAAAAAAGGGGAATGTGGAATTCCTAGATTCTATGCATCATGATTCATTTGTTTTTAGAATCTCTGCTCCAGTAACATGTAAGTGAAAAAGTTTTTCTGTCTGATTTTGCCAGCATATGCTTCATACTTTGTTGCTCAATGTATAAATTAACATATAACTGGAATATTATATGGTTGTTTGTTTTGTTGTTGTTAGAAACCATGGCAAGAAAGACAGGAATGGCCTAAAGAGGCTGCAGAGGTGTACTACTTAATTGGAATGTGCCACATGGAAATCCCCAATCATCTTAAGGCGTATGAAGCATTCAATGATGCTATAAGAATCAATGCACACTACCCAGAGGTAACATACAATGTGTGTCTAACCCTAGTAGAGGGAGGGCTCTCTTGCCTGTAATTGAGTGGGTGCCAAAATATGTGCTCAATACAGCATGTTCAGCAGGGGCGTAGCAAGCGGGAGGGGACAGAATGGACGAAGTCCATGGGCCCGAGGGTTCAGGGGCCCCAAGAAAAAAAGAAAATGAAATAAGCGCTGATTAAGGAGATGCTAAAAGACAGGGCCGAATTTATCTGGGCTCTGCCAAAATTTGGAGGCCCCAAACTCAGCGTGAAGATGGCATGTGAACGCAAGAGGCAAGTTTGGTTTACATATCGGGGGCCTTCTATAAGATCAACAGTGGTGGCAGAAGCATAATTTGCAAATTAGATGGAGATAAGCATATTTTATTCCGATCTTACTAGAACATTTGCGCGTGAAATAAATTTTTAATTTCAGACCATTTTAGCCCAAAATGAAGGTGAACTTTGCTATGAGAAAGGCTAGTATGATATGCGCGAAGCACGCAAAATTTTGCAATTTTTTCATATTTAGTCCAAAACATGCTGTTGTCGGGCTAAGAAGTACATGCACAGGGCAATTTTGGGGGCCCTCTTTTGCTATGAGAAAGGCTAGTATGATATGCGCGAAGCACGCAAAATTTTGCAATTTTTTCATATTTAGTCCAAAACATGCTGTTGTCGGGCTAAGAAGAACATACACAGGGCAATTTTGGGGGCCCTCTGGCCCAATGGTAAATCTGACCATGCTAAAAGGGCCCTGCATTGTTTCTTGTTCATGGGCCCCCGAGGTTCTTGCTACGCCCCTGATGTTCAGAAAGTGACATTTTGCGGGAAAAAATGCTGGAAATGATCTCTTTGCAGGCCTCCAGGCCTCAATGATTAACTTGGATTTTCTGCCACTTGTGCAGAATGGGAATTTTAAAAGTGATCACTTTCTAATTATTTCATCATGTTTGACAGATACAAGTGTGATCAAATTATTTTACCAAACGTTCTGACATACATAACTACAAGACACGATATGTAAATGACCTAAATCTAACCAAAAATAAGAAAGTCTTTTCTGATCATGCCATACGTACAAGAGGTCCCATTCTTTGGAATTCTTTAGATAAAAATCTGAAAGCTTCAAAATCTGTTAAACATTTCCGTAATCAATTCAAAGCAAAACTGATCTCTAATTATAATTAATCTTTTCCATGAGCACCCCCCCCCCTCCCTTACCTTGTCTTTTGGCTATGTTATGTGATTTAGATTTATTTTGTTAATTTCATTTGATTTCAGGGAAAGGCTAACTTTCAGACCTTTTTGGTCTTCCAGCCTTTTCCTCCATATGTACCGTGTTTATATATTTTTTTATGTAATGTCTTTGATTTTTATGGAAATAAAATATGAATATGAATATAATATGAATATGAATATAATATGGTACATTTACAGGTTTTTTATAAGGTTTTCAGCGAATTGGACACCTTTCCTGGATTTTCAATCAAAAGTTATATTTTTAAGGCTATCTGGAGTCATCAGTCACCTGAGTATTTATTCATTTTGAGGTCTTTTACATTGAATTAAATAACCAGAAACAGACATACTTTTCGATTAATTTTAAGCATTCATCATCTTGTTATTATTTCTGATATTTAGGCTTTCTACCAGCGCGGCCTGACACGGATGAAGCTACGACAAGCAAAGGGCATCGTAGATTTCAACAGAGCTCTTGCGTTAAATCCCAAGCTATTCCAAGCCTACTTGAGTCGTGCTGCTTACTATGGAATGAGAGGGCGCTACTCAAAAGCAATTGTGAACTGCAATGAGGCGATTAGATTGCAGCCAAGAAGCGTGAGAGCATATCTGTACAGGTGAGTGAGGTAGAAAGACAATTGACTAAAAGTGATGCCAATTCATTCATTCATTCATTCATTCATTTATTTATTTCCACAATTCACATATAAATACAAAATACGCATTAAAATACCATCAAAGAATCATGGAGGAGATGGCCGAAAGGCCAGTAAGGCCAGAGGTAGCCATCCCTTTAACAGAAAAGTTACCAAACAGAAAATTCAACAGCAAATAATAAAAATTAAAAACAACAAACAAACAAACAAGAAACAAAAAAACTACAATGCTCGTCAATTAATCATATTTTGAAATTAAGTGTCTTTTGTACACGTTCGGAAATGTTTCACTGAATAAGACGCTCTTAAAGATTTTTGCAATGAGTTCCATAATATAGGACCAGCTGTACGGACAGCGTGATCGGTGAAAACCCTGCTATTTTTAGTCAAGTTATAGTTATTAGCGTTTCTTGTTTGGTAATCATGAATATTAGATCGTAGGGTAAATAAACTGTCAAATAAGCTCGGTAATTCATTAATACTGTACTTATACATAAAAACTCCCAATTCTAATTTATAGGTGTCATTGTTTGCTAAAATGTTATATTTGGCAAACAAGGGGCTATATGACTTCTGTAATGACTACTGGCACCTGTCCGTGTCGCCAATTTTTGGAGTTTCACACTTTTATCCAAATATGTTTTACATGTGTTTCCCCAAATTAATATTCCATAGTTCAAATAAGGTTGAATAAAGGTACAATATAGAGTATAAAGAATGCGATCTGGTACAAAGAATTTGAGTTTGTTCATTACACCAATATTCCTTGAAATAGTTTTTGCTATACAGTTAATATGACACCTCCATGTTAAGTTTTCGTCTATGAGTACTCCCAGGAATTTGGTATTATCTACCCTTTCTAGAACGATTTCGTCTAAAATTATCTTAACATCTACATTACAGACAGTTATTGTTGAATCAATATTTATCCAATTCTTGGACGTCATATGTGGTGTTCCCAGAATCATATAATTGGTTTTACTGGCATTTACTGATAATTTGTTTGCTCTGAACCAATTACTGACTTCCTTTAGTTCATTGTTAATTAACCAAAATTTGCTTCTTATATCTTTATGCGAGTATAGTATTGTGGTGTCGTCTGCAAACAGAATAAAGCTAAGTACGTTAGATGTGTTAACAATATCGTTTATATAAAGTATAAATAGTAGAGGTCCCAATATGGAACCTTGAGGGACACCGCATATGATATCTTTCATTTTGGATTCACACGAGTTATAATATACATATTGTTTCCTGTTACTTAAGTAATTCCTAAACCAGTCCAGTACAATGCCTCGGAATCCGTAGTGTTCTAATTTGTGGGCTAATATGTTATGGTCTATAGTATCAAAAGCCTTTGAAAGGTCTAAAAATACTCCAATAGTAGTTTCATCTTTTTCTACCGCATTATTAATTTTATCCACTAAATGTATAATGGCCATATAAGTAGAGTGATTGCTGCGGAAGCCAAATTGATTATCATTAAGTATTTTATGACTGTCAATATAAGCAATACATCTATTAAAACCAATCTTTCAAGTATCTTTGAAAAACAAGGCAATACCGATACTGGGCGATAATTCAAAACACTTCAGCGTCTTCTTTTTTGTAGATTGGTATTACCTTTGCTACTTTTAATTTTTGAGGACAATACCTGTTGTGATAGAAAGATTGAAAATTGAGGCAAGTGGCTTTACAATTTCGTTTGCTACCCTTTTGATAATGAAGTTTCCAATATTATCGCAACCATCACTTTTATTCTGATTGAATTTATCTATGATTTTAATAATTTCTGGTTCTATAATAGGTTTCATATACATGCTACTAGATACGGGATTATCTAGATAATCAAAATAGTCTTTTCCCGATTTATGAATATTTGCTGCAAGTTTCGACCTATGTTCACAAAATATTTATTAAAATGATCACATATTTCTTGGGGATCTAAAATAGTAGCAGTATTGTCATTATTGTCCGTCTTAAATTTATTTTTAGTTTGCTGATTTTTACCACGTCCAATAATACTATTAATTGTTTTCCACGTCTGTTTCATATTATTTTTTGCCCGTTCAAAATAAAAAAAAAAATAGTTTCTTTTAGATTTGCGTATCAAACCATGCAGTTTATTCCTATAGGTTTTAAATTTTTGGAGGCATTCCGTATTTGGATTCTGCAAATACTGTTTATATAAAGAATTTTTCATATTTATACAACGTAAAAGCCCTTTAGTTATCCACGGTGATCTTGGGTCTTTTTTTCTTTTACTTGAACATTTCTTCAATGGTACACATTCATCATATACATTGTTAAATATTTCAATAAACTTGTTATAATCATCATCTGCATTAACATTATCAAGACATTCTTGCCATTTAACATTAGCCAATTTGTTCTTTAACTTATTAATATTGTAGTTATTGTGTACTCTTTTGTATGTTGCCTTTTTACACGGAATATCTGATACATCTAGATTTGTAGACAAGATAGTAGGGAAATGGTCACTTATATCAGTAACTAAAATAGCAGATTGTACAATATTTTCATTATTCGTTAATATGTTATCGATTAATGTAGCAGATGTTTCTGTTATTCTGGTCGGTTTGTAAATAGTTGGCATTAAGGAATAAGAGTAAATTAAATCTAAGTAGTCATGAATAGGTTTTTCATTTTCCACTTTCAGGAGATCTATATTGAAGTCACCCATAACGTAGGCTAACTTTTTTTCAGTGTTTATTTTTTGAAAGACAGGGTCTATATCTAATATAAATTAGTTTATCGCTGTATGAGCTCTGTACACCACACCAACAATAATATTGCGACTTTTTACATTTTCTATTTCAATGAAACATGACTCATAATTTGATGTTGCCTTACTCAAATCTTTACGTAGCTTATAAGTAAGTTTGTCGGAAATGTACATACCTGCGCCACCTTTCTCTTTTCCGACTCTATTAGTATATTCAAAATTATATCCAGGGATTTTGTAAAAGTCATGTGGTTCATCTTTCAAGTGTGTTTCAGAAATGCCTATAATGGTGAAATCATGGTTAACAGATTTAACACATTCATTCATTTTATCGAAATTTTTAGACATGCTTCTAATATTAATGTTCATAAAATTTAATTTGCCCTCCTTAAGGAATGAACATTGACTAGGTGTGGTATAATTACATTCATGATTACAACTAACATTAGCAACATCATCTTTGTCTCTAGAACTACTTCCAAATCGCAATGGATTAAAAATCATATCATCATATTTCTTAAGGTCTATATTTGGAATATGTGTTTCATTAATGAGTTGAGATATATCTGTGTTATTATCATCATCAATACTAGTATTTTCTTCTACCAATTGAATACATTTATTACATGTCCATTCATTACATTTCAGGCGTCAATTTCATTCGGTTTTAGATTAGTACATTTTTTGTGAACAAATCCCTTGCAATTTCTACATGTTATATTTTTATGACAATCTTTTACTATTTTTGAGCACGAAACACAGATATCTTTACATACAACAGACATACAATTATATAAATATCAATAATCTAAAAAACAAACACCTGAATTTATGACATACAAGCAAGAGCATTAGAAATCCCTTTGGATTACACAACAAAGATGTTGAAGAAAAGACACAATTCTGTGCATCCTTATGCAGCATGTTGTCAATGCTTTACAAATTAAGAACTTTAGAAGGGTTATTGTTAATTGTGTTAAGCCTCCCCCCCCCCAAAAAAGAAAAAAAATCTTGAATAATTTGGTTACCACCTTTGATGTTGATGAAACTTTCATTTTCATGTGTAAATTACATGGTCATATTATCATTTTAGCCAAGGTAAGTGGCTTAACATGTAATTGGAATAACTACATGTAGTTTGAAAAAGTTACATATTCATGTTTTTATAATGTGAAGGCAGTTAGTTTTAAAAAATAAATAAATAATGCAAGCATTATTTTATATTGCACCTTTAGAACAGTATATATTCAAACAGATATCATAGTGCTTTACATTTATTCTGCTGATATCATGGTGCTTTACATTTATTCTGCTGATATCATAGTGCTTTACATTTATTCTGCTGATATCATAGTGCTTTACATTTATTCTGCTGATATCATAGTGCTTTACATTTATTCTGCTGATATCATAGTGCTTTACATTTATTCTGCTGATATCATAGTGCTTTACATTTATTCTGCTGATATCATAGTGCTTTACATTTATTCTGCTGATATCATAGTGCTTTACATTTATTCTGCTGATATCATAGTGCTTTACATTTATTCTGCTGATATCATAGTGCTTTACATTTATTCTGCTGATATCATAGTGCTTTACATTTATTCTGCTGATATCATAGTGCTTTACATTTATTCTGCTGATATCATAGTGCTTTACATTTATTCTGCTGATATCATAGTGCTTTACATTTATTCTGCTGATATCATAGTGCTTTACATTTATTCTGCTGATATCATAGTGCTTTACATTTATTCTGCTGATATCATAGTGCTTTACATATATTCTGCTGATATCATAGTGCTTTACATTTATTCTGCTGATATCATAGTGCTTTACATTTATTCTGCTGATATCATAGTGCTTTACATTTATTCTGCTGATATAGTGCTTTACATTTATTCTGCTGATATCATAGTGCTTTACATTTATTCTGCTGCCACTAGGATAATTGCTCCACTTAGCTGCCAACAATATTAACAGCACTGGATGACTCCCCACTAACAGTTCCCCATTGTACACCTGAGTGGAGTGGAACAAGCAAGATAATAAAGTATCTTACTCAATGACACAACATGACGTCCCTAGCAGGATTCAAACTTACAACCTTGTGATCATGAACCGAAAGCCCTAACGGTTAAGCCACTGTGCTACTTAAAATTCTAGTTAATTTTGCTCTTTTCATGCTGTGTTTTTATAATTGCAGGGGAGCTTTGAAGTATTACATCCAAGCCTACAAGTTAGCCATCAAAGATCTCTGCACAGCCTTGGAAATCGACAACACATGCTCATTGGCATACTTCAACAGGGCTGTCTGCTATCATACTACAAAGGATTATAGGAAAGCACTGAGGGATTATGGGATAGTTCTCATGTTAGGAGAAGAAAATGCACTCAAGGTTAGCATACTCTACATAATTGAAGTGACTGTTTGTGGATTCTGGCTGATTAAGAAGAATGTTTTGATTTTTTCCCCATGAGCTTATTTGCATATTGCATATTATTTGTATTTACAAACCTTTTGTTATATACACACCTTTGTGTGGGGACCACCTTAATTACGAACCGTGTAATTCTAGTTTCCCCTGCAAATAGCAATGGTGAAATCATGTAGTTATTTATAAATAAATAAACATTCAGCTAATCCATGTAAAGTCCACACTACCCCTGTGGAAGATTTTGGAAATATCTCCCACAGGGGGAGTATGAATTTCAAATGGACTTAACACATTAACAAACATTAATTTGAAACTCAACCCTCCCTGTTTGAAAGGTTCAGGTTGAATCTTTCTCAGAAGATATATGAAATTCAAATGGAGCTGCCCAATTCATTCAATTTGAAATTCATACTCCCCTTCAAGATATTTCCAACAAAAATATTCCACAGGGGTGGTGTGGATTTTAAATGGAATAGCTCAATGGATCAAGGTGGTGCAAATAAAATGGTGCAGGATTAAGGAAGTGATCTAATTTTAGGTGTATTGAGGATAACTGAATACCCAGAGAAACCTTTGGAAAAGACGACATATCTATGGATTTATTTTTGTGGCTCTTGCATATAAATGCATAGAGCATTGTATGTTCAATGCTTATCTTTATTCAATACATGTTTTGGCCTGCTTCAAGCCATAATGTATGGTCTTTTGATATGAAATTGTTTAATATTTTGTTAACCTGATTGTTTTGGCATATTTGGAATGTTTACACATGTCCCAAGTAACTTACTCCAAAATGGAATCTGCCAAATTTGTTGTATTTGTAACACAACAGATCCATTTTGAATTAATGTCGCAATGACAACATCAGTCACCCATGGAGCTCTACAACGGCCAGTGTTTTTTATTTTTAAATTTTACCTCAATATTTCATCTTCCAATGGACAGAAATCCTTCCTGACAGTTATTACAAATTTTATTCAACATATTTGGTAGAATAACAAAATTAAAAATTGTTGGAAATCATACATGGTGGCGTTCAAATCACAACATATGAAAACATGGTGCAATGGTGTACTTTCAGGTCTTATTATCTAGCTGTTATGTTATAGTATAGCTTGTATAATATATAGCTATCACATTATTCTCATTGTAGGTGTTGATTAACCGAGGTCTGATGTACTTTGCCCAGAAAGATTATCGCAATGCTAAACAAGACTTTAGCCAAGCAGCCAAGGTATAGTATAATAGCATTTTAGCATTTATCAGGCACAACAATCAAATGCTGATATGAGTCAAATCAGTGCTTTCTGTTTTTTGAGAGAAATAGCTTAAAGGCTTTCAGGCTTAGAGGCTTTCAGAATCTTTTAAAGAATTAAACAAATACTGCTATTGATTTTGATTTCAACTTTTGAGCCAGGCACAAGGAAATAATTTCTATCTCAGAATATTCAGATGGTACTCCATCTTTAAATTCTGAGGTAAGAATCATTTCCTTGTGTTTGGATCAAAAGTTTATGATTTATACCAACACAGATGAACTTTAAAAATAAATATGTGACATGATCAAGGGGAATGAGTCACATGTCAGCAATTTTCAATTAGAAGTTTTTTGCATCATTTCCTGGCAGTTTATGAATAATACATTTTGATTAAACCCCATTAAAATCAAACATCTGGTTAGAGAGTTATGGACAATTGTGACTGGACACTACGAATCGGCCGTTAACTCGGCCCCTGGTCAATTTTGTTTTATTTCGTGTTTAGAATATATATATCATAAGCTTTAAAATAGTATATCATTTGACTTCAAACGATATCCAGAAGCGGGGTTATGGTTTGTTGAACTCTGCTCCTTCAACAAAATGGTACCCTTTTCGGTTCTATATGTGTCTCTTTTTCCACTTTGCTGGTAATAAATTCATAATTTGCGGTCATTTCAAATCATCCCCGAGTCAACGAGGTACAGGAATGTCCTCTCATTGTTTATTGTTGGTTATACATACCCAGCCAAAATACAATGCAATTGTAACGCATTACTTGAACAGGATTTAGCCAAATCAAACAAAGACTAGAACTATTTAATGATTTTATATGTAAAAGATTATTATCCTCTTCAGCAATAGGATTATTGATTGGTTTAAACGCTATCAAATGAGAAACATGTCGCGCCTAATTGAGACACCTATGAATACAACTTGCGGCACATTTTGCAGTGTATCTCAGAATACAATTTGCCGAGTTTACGGCTCATTCGTAGTGTCCACTCACAATTTATCAATGGCTGAAAACAACGTAAAACAAAAGAATTTGAACACTGTTTTTGCGAATAACTCAAAAACAATATTAGCGACATCCAACTCATTCCCCTTGATCATGTCATATATTAGTATATACAGATACAAGGAACTTTCATGATTAATAATTTAGGTAACATATTTAGATAAACATGCATACTGTTGTATGTTGATGCAACATCGCAAAGTTTTAAAATTGATGCATATTTTGTCATTTATCAGGAGGACCCTAGAGACCCAAAGATTCGACACACACTGGGTTTGTGCTGCCACAAGTAAGTTATAAAGACTTCCAATGGGCAATTCCAGTTGAAATTCATACACCCCTTATGGAAGACATGACCTTAATCTCCCACACAGGGAGTGTGTATTTCAAATGGATTCACTCATTCAGGTAACTTCATTTGAAATCCACACTCCCTGTGTGGAAGATTAAGGTCATGTATTCCATAGGGGGTGTGTGGATTTCAACTGGAGTAGCCCAATGTACCCGTGTCTTGACACGCCTTTGTGGCATGTGTCAAATAGCAAACATAGGTCAAGACTTGGACACAACTGTGCACAATCATTCCATCTGGTGCTGAGTCTCAAGCAAAATTTGCCTGTAAATTTTACAGTCATCAGCCCAGATGACTTGAGGGCATCAGTCTAGGCACTCACAACTTTCTTGCATTCTGCAAAGCTCTGATTTCAGGTGATTTGCAAGAGAATTCTGTTAATCCATTATGTTATTATGTTGCATATTTAACTGCTTTCTCTGTAGATTAAACCAATTGGAAGACTCTGTCCTAGTGTTCACCAGAGCATTAGAAAACAACCCGTTCTTCCTGGATGCTTACATAAGTCGAGGCAATGCATTCATGGATTATGGACATCAGCTCACCAATCTCTTGGCAAGGTAAGGTTTAAATTCGGCAAAGGGCACTGGTGTATTGAATGTCTGAATATTAAAATTGGGACAACAAAAGCCTCAATATGGGTAATAATATTAATAATTCAGAGTATGAAATTAAAGTGTTAAAGTCATAGACTAATACAGACTATTTTCCAACAGTCAAGTTCCTGTATATTCATGAGGGTCGATTGTTCGATTGTGCCATGTCTAACAATCACGCTAGCTTTGTGTGCCGTAGCATATATGTGATAGATCGTTGTGTGTCTTTGCATTTATATATGCAAAAGACCATAAAATATGCGGTACATGTGTAGCAGTTTTGCCTGGCGCATTTCATGGAATGATCGGCCGTCACTATTGGGTGATGCTGATACTTTGACTGTTTGGAGTTTGTCTGTATCCCTTTAGTCCATGATTAAAGTACTCATAAAAAACATGGGTTCCTATGAAGGTCACATGGCTGGATAACAGAGATATACCGTATATCAAATTGTCTGGATAAGGGAGGTTGGACTGATCATTAGTGACCTTGGGAGAATAACTATGAGTGGAAACAAGTCTTACGATAATTATTAAAAGGATTGTCACAATCAATCATTAACGCAGGTTAATGGCGATCTTGTTTATACTTTCTAATATTGTCATCTTGTATCATTTCCATGAATTCTAGGCGAGATTATGAGAGAGCATTACACCTGGATCCGATGTGTCTTCCAGCACGTGTTAACTTGGCGTATAATATGCAAGTATGTGGTAAACATCAGCAAGCATGGGAGCAATTCACTGCATGTCTCAACATTAATTCAAGTAAGTTGCATCTGCATTGTATAGTGGTATACATGAACACATTAACCAAACATAGAAACAAAAATTCCAGAAAGAAACATGAAGTAGAGAAAATCACACAATATAAGATATTCTTCTATTGAAACTATAATTGTCTGCTATTAAGGGCTGGGGTATGAACGTTTGGACAGTATTTATTTTGGGACATTAGAGCACATCAGACATATCGAATAGCATTCTGAATACGAAGAATGTCATTCTGATATCAAATATTTTTATTTTTTGAAATTCGCAATTTAATACACATTTTATGGCAAATCATTAAAAATTGATATTTTTGATATTTAACAGTACCTGAAGTAAACTTTATAAATCTGATGATTTATACTTAAAGTGTATGTAGGTGGGATAAAAAAGCCGACGATCAATTGAAAATTTTGACCTTTCGTATTGAAGATATGGATTTTTTTCCCAAAACACCAAACAAAAATAAGGTCTTTTTGGGAAAAAATCCATATCTTCAAAATGAAAGGTCAAAATTTTCAATTGACCGTCGGCTTTTCCTCCCTGCTACATACACTTTAAGAATATATCATTAGATTTATATAATTTACTTCGAGGACTGCTATATATCAATAATTTGAAAAATATCAAATTTTTATAATTTGTCATAAAATTTGTATTATATTGTGATTTTCACAAAATGAAAATTATTTGATATCAAAGAGACATGCTTCGTATTCAGAATGCAATTCGATAGTTCTGAGGTGCCCTCATGTCCCACAAAAAATACTGTCGAAAGGCAATAAACGCTCATTTTAGATCCCTTAAGGTTTAAACAGTCATTCAACACAAAAATAATTGAGACTAACTTGAATATTTCGACTTGAAGACACACATCCTCATCAGGAGAACTCCACAGAGATGTTGTAAAGGTGTTGACTTCACCATTGACCTGATGTTAGTCTCCATTATTTTTGTGTTGAATAACTGATTAAACCTTAATTGCCATTTTAACTATCAACACATATGAACATTCACTCAACTATAGGCCTAATTGTGTGATTATTATTGCTGATTGTATTTAAGCAGATAGCCTAATAAGTAAGTCCCAAGACTCTGGTGCATGAGTACATAGCTGTACGAGTTCGGGCATCACATAGTGTCAGAATTCTGTTCTTGTGGAAAAATTGTGCTAGCTTGAAATTCCCAGGGACAAGGAAATTACTGCTACTTGTCATGGTATACCCGTATGAGAATCAAAGAGCTGATACGGGCTGCAATGATTATTTATATGTAGGCTGAATAGGGTTCTGAGCCTGTATAGCATTATGTCCTTGAATAGTGCTTAATGGATTATAAGATGTATCTTGGGCTTAAGGCCCCGGTGCTTAATCTCGCTGATTACCTCTGCGTCGTCTCGGAGCATTTCGATGGCTCTCCTGCGGCTTGCAGCAAGCCGCAGTATGCCGACGAATGAATATAGTGTAGCCATATCCCTGGTTGCGAAATCGCGAGCAGTTATGGGCATCGAGTTCGCAACATCTTGCCATCTTCTTGCTCTGCGGTTTGCCATTCATTACTCAAAACCTTGATATTAATGTTTATTTTAGTACTTACTTGAGTTTACTCACCATGAGCAATTTGCGGATCAGTCGATATAATCCGGCAAAGAATCAACGCACTCAAGGACACTAATTTGTAAGGGTATTGTTGTCAAGTGTTATAAGCGGTTAAGAAATGTAGCAGTTGGGCCGATCAAGCCGATGAACGGGTGACTGAACATGGCTTTTCATCGGTCAGACACACATTTTGTTAGTGCATATCGCAACAGTATTTTATTTCTCAGCATAGGCGCATCGGCGTGGGTCTGCGGCTTGGGTTTCGGGCACGCCGCAGAGTTAATCGGCGAGATTAAGCACCCAGGCCTAAGTGGGCAGTGACTTTCTGCAGAAGCACAACAATCTTATGTAATTGTGCTATATAAAATGAGTTTTCTTTTTAAAATAATTTGATTTATATTCAACCTTGTAGACTACCATCCTGCTTTGGAAGGAAGAGCCATCGTATGCCTCCAAATGAGTGACACCTTTGCAGCATTCCTAGACCTCAATAAAGCCATCAAATTATCAGCATCAGCAGAGCTGCTCACCAATCGTGGTGTTGTGAATCAGTTTATGCAGGACCATAATAATGCTATGAAGGATTACCAGGCAGCCATCAAGAGAGATCCTACATATGCACTGGCATATTTCAATGCAGCTAATGTCTACTTTCATAACAGACAGTTTAGGCAGGTCAGTATATCATCACTTAGATATACAATCGGCTGTTCCAGTTGCAGTTCATACACCCACTATGAAAGACATTGCTTTAATGTTCTATCCAGGGGGTGTAGATTTTAAATGGAGTCACTAATTCAGGTAACCCCTCATTGAAATTTACACACCCTGTGAGGAAGCTTAAGGTCATGTCTTCCATAGGGGGTGTATGGATTTCAACTGGAATAGCCCAATAATAAGATTAAGCTTTCCATGTGCAATGATAGTGGATACAGATCTTGGAATAGTGGTTATCCTTCTTGGTCATTATATGTACATACTAATTTGTAACAGGCAGAATATGGATACATAGTCTATCATTGACAAGAAAATGAAAACAAATGAGATAATTACATACTGCAACCCACAGACTATTACAGACTATTCGCAACCAGTCAAAGTCCCTGTGTATACTGTGAATTCTCGCATATTCATGAGGGCCGATCGTTCGATTGTGCCGTGACTAACAATCACACCAGCGTTGCATGCAGTCGCGTTTACGTGAATGACCCTAAAAATATGCGGTACGTCCGTAGCAGTTTCGCCTGTTGCATTTCATGGAACAATCGGCCCTCATTATCGGGTGATGCTGAGACTTTGACTATTTGGAGTTGGTCTGTTATCTTTTTTCGTCCATGCTGCATCCACTTCCATTGCGAATGAAAAACGTAACTTTGATACTTGAGTTCTACATTTTCCATGTGCAATGCTCTGCTGATATTCAGATGGTTCTTAATGTAAAGTATAGTGAGATATGTCCTTGACGATGAAGTTATGGCACCAGGAGTTCACGGTTTAGCATGCGATCTCGCTACTTTACATTGGCCCTGATAGAAGAGAGCTTCTAGAATCTTATGTTATTGTCATGCCTATTGTAACAAATGAATGCATAATTCACTTTTTCACAGGCACATGAATATTACAGCAAAACATTGGATCACAATCCAAGAGATGAATCTGCCTGTCTCAACAGAGCCATTACAAAGGTAAATCAATCTTGCCTGGTTTGACCAGAACCAATCACAAGCTTTTGAAATCACCACCTTTTATTACCAAATTAATATTTATTTTGGATGAGCCTGATAGATTGGTAATTACCATAGGGGGAGGGTATTTTTGGAGCGAGGGGGGGGGGGGTAGCAATTTTGTCAGAGTAGCTTTTCTGTAAAAGTAGCTTTTCTGTAAAGTGTGCTGAGGCTTGTGGATCAACGTCTAGGCATTGTGTCTGTGTGTAGCACACTATAAATCATTCTTTTTTTTCCTTCTTCTTCTTCCTCTTATGGCAAAAAAATGTCACCAATTTTCTTGTGGTGCTCAAAGCTCAGAATTACTTAAATTTTGTTTTAAACCACCCCCAAAGTATACTTCTGGTCATAAGGATTCACACAAAAGTATCGCTTGACTTACCTGTGATAACTGATTCTCAAGTTACAAGCACAAAGGTTAAAATCAAATTCTGGGTTGTTTCATCAAATTAATTTCTTTTGTTACAGTAGCTAAAATATGCAGTGATTCTTTAATGGGCGCTAGAAACTCTTAATCCATATATTTGTATCATAATTTATTGTTAAAGCCAAACTTAATATTGTTGCATCATGTAGGTGTTGATGAGGGATGCTCGTGGTGCTTTAGAAGACTTCCAGCAGGCCATCAAGCTAAGTCCACTGTCAGCTCATGTGTATTTCAATAGGGGTAATCTCTACACATCATTACGACGATATGAACTAGCAGAGAAGGACTATTCACAGGGTAAGTTGCTAATTGATTGCAATATTTAAATTGAATACATAATATAGAATTGCAGATTCAAATATATAATTAATATATAATGTTTTGAGTTTTGCCACCTTTAATCCGCGTGGCAATCTCTGAAGGATTTAGACATACTCTCTAAACAGAAATTCATTGCAGTTCTTGTCAGTTATTTTTTCATACATTATTGAATTAAAAAATCGAAAGAAAGAAAGAAACAAAACGTAATAGAGAGTACATGTAGAAAGAAGAAGGAATGTTAATGAAAGAGAATGAGAGAGAAAGTGAGTGTGAGAGAGAAATGATGGGAGAGGGAGAGAGAGAGAGAGAGGATGGAAAGATAATGAAAATAAAAAGTATGAAATCATTTAATTAAAAACAAATTGAGAAAAACACACCATTCTGCATTACTACACTTTATAAAAGAAGTGAGAAGTAATCCACAGAAATAGAGACTATTTTCTTTCTTTTCTTGTCTTTGTAATGTGTAGCCTTGAAGCTTCAACCAGATGATCCTCTGGTGCATAAGAGGAGAGCTGAAGTAAGGGGGAAACTAGGACGTCATCAAGATGCCATCCTGGATTACAAGAGAGCTATTGAGATACAGAGCAAGAAACACCTGTAAAGAAGAACCCAGTGGCAGTGAGAAGGAAACACCTGTAAAGAAGAACCCATTGGCAGTGAGAAGGATGGGGTGGGGGGGGGTAACAAACTGTTGAATATACAGACACAAAAGCATGATATCACTGATGAGTGATAATTAACAGTTGACCCCAAATTTGTTGTCGAAGGTTGCTCATGAATTTAAAATGTGGAAAAAGGGTAGAGATCACTTTTTTTTCAAAAGCCCCAAAAAATTTGCTGGATTAGTCCTTAAATGTGCCAACATTTGATAATTTTGGGACTGAAACAAGCCAATTAAAGGAATGAAACACATCGCAGATTGTCCTGTCGTGTACCAATGACCTGTGATGTACCGATAGTCACAATTTGCTGGAGGGGGTGGGGTGGGGCTTCCCACTAGCTATTCCACTGGAAGAATTATATGAGTTGTAGAGGAAGAATCACTTGTGATGCTTTTCAATGGAATCCTGTAATAGAAAGGTATTTTCGACCAAGTTTTTACTTTGCAAAAATGCTGCCATAGTAGATTGATTTGTGCCTTGCCGTACTGACTAGACTTATTCTTCTCTTTTTTCCTCTTCTTTTAACATACCTCAATTTTTGAGTAATATCACTTTATGTGCACAGCTTTACCTATGCACGATCCTGGAACCTAGGATTGATTGCAGATATCATTCTTACCATGGGCAGATCCAGGTTTTTGAAGGGGGGGGCACTTAAATAAACAATTCCAGCACACGTTGCCTGATGCTTGTTTATGAAAAATCTAGTTATGATAAACTCTTATTCCATGTAACATTACCACTGGCCAAATTGACATAATGCTGTGGTTTGATATGGTCAAGCAGGTAAGAATTGATAATGGGTTTTCTTCTTTTTCAAGTTGGCGTCTGCAGCAGAAACTTTTACTGGAGTTATGAGGAAAATACAAGCTTCCTTCAGATGCCAAAATTTAATTATGGGATAAAGGGGAGGGTGTCAATCATCAGGTCACCCACTTTCAATGAATAATATTACATTTTGATTCTTTTCTTGGATCTGCTATATGGTGATCAAGAACATTTTTAGCTTGACCAAACTGTTGGGTACTTTTTTATATAATGCACATGATGGGATGTATTGGTGGACTTTTTTAAATATGTGACCAGCTCCACAAAACCCAGAACAAGTCGCCAGACATGTTTTTGAGTTATAAGGCCTTCAAAGATGACATTCCCATAAAAAAGAATCAAATTTTGTGATTCTCAATTTCATGATATTTGAATGTGGGACTAAGTGGACTTTCAAATCCTTGAAATAACTTATTAAAAAGAGGTTTATTTAATCAATAAATAAGAACTAGGATAATCCCTATTCAATCCTATGTAAGGCAGGGAACTAATTGGTCCATTACTCAGAATAGCAATTTGGCAAAAAATACCAAGGCATCTACAAAATGATCCATATCTCTAAAAGTTTTGATGCTATGTATATAATTTTGGTATCATTTTCAAGCTTATTGTCTGGTGGTTACATTTTTATTCAAATCATGAAATGTCAAAAAAGCGACTTGTTCCTGGTTTTGTCAGGGCGGGTCACATATGGGTGGGTGTTTATTAAAGAAAAATAGAAAAGTAGTAAATGAATAGCAGTAGAAAGTAAAGAGCTAGATTGTGTTTGAGGGATAGTCAGAAAATGAGCTTCATATATAGAAATGATACATAATCTTATAGTCAAGATATTCCGTCCATGTAATATGAATTGCCGTCCATATCACAACGTGTGTGTAATCTCTGTGGTACTCTTTGAGGAAAACAGAATAAATTGCAAAAAGCTTTTGTTATTTAATGAGGCAAATTACTAAAGGTTTAATCTGAGCCAATGTATGTGTGTTTGTTTTCTTTTTGAAAGAAGAAACTGATAATTAGTAAATAATTAGCAATAGAAATTAATATCAGATTAGTTAGCTTCATTTAACCTTCAAAAAATTTATGCAAGTATGTGGTAAACCGCCTGAAGTAGCCGTCTAGGCACAATAGGAATGAAACATGATCTTAATGATAGATAGGTTAATAAATGTGTATCACTTGTTGAGAGAGAAATTGTACTTGATAATACATGCACACTGAGATGTTGATGTGTCCAACGCATGAGCCCAGCAACGGGAGTGCATTAGATGCATTAACATGCAGCGCATTACCATGTCAAATCTCCCGAGCAATAAGGAATCTGCATATATTAACCTATTTCATACACAACAATAAATTTCTGCAATATCTGCTATTTTTTACAACAAACAAAATACTAAAAGTGACTTAAAATTTGACCAATATCAATTTTACAAACACATACCAACTGGTACAAGAATTTGTGCAACATGTGCAATTATATAATATTTATGCATTCAGGGTAAGTTTCTAACAGCTTTACTGATTGGCTATGTGGTTTTAAAAGTGTATGAAAGTTTATCAAGATATTACGTCTAAGTTGTGTGATGTGCCGTCCATACAAAGTGTGTGTTATCTGTGTTGTACTCAGATTGTCTATTCCAACAGAGAGATTTATATATAAGTTATATATAATATGTAGTAAAATTAATCAATTACAATATACTATTTATAATACGAAATTGTCATTTTTTTTCTTAATTGTGACATACATAGGCTTACCGTATTCATTCCATTAACTGTACAGGGCACTTAACAAAGTCATTTTGGGTGGGTGCTTATTTTTTATATTGTTTACATAATTGCATAATGTAAAAAAATGGCCCAAAATATTCATCCATCATCATCATCCGTGTGCTATATGTTTCAGACAATGATCCAGATTTGCATTGTAGCTAATAATATCAACCTGGTGGGTGCTTATAGGGGCATGGGCAGTTAATGGAATGAATATGATAATATTATATTTGGGAACTCCTTTTGTTAACTTCAGAATTTCATTGAGAGATAGTCATTATGGACTCTGATTTGCTAGATAGCTCTGATGAAAACAGAATTAAGTAAGAAAAATACCAATCTGAAAAGAATTCTGAATTATACAATGTCAATGTATACATGTAATATGTGACACGATCTGGTCCATGGGGGCCAAAGGCAGCAAATTTGAAATTGAGATAAAGGTAAAAATATGGAGTAAAAAACAATAAAATACATAAGAAAATAGAAATAATAAAACTTCATAACTTTAGAACCAAGTATGCTAGACCTTTGGAGTTTTCAGTAAATGATAGCCTATTGTATGTGTAATGTAATAATTACAGTAACTCAATTTTCAAAAAATGCCTCCTTTAACCCCCATGGACCAGATCGTGTCACATATTTGCTTTTGCTATTTTCTTTTTAAAAAAAAGTAATAATAATAATTAGTAAATGGATAACAATATAAAATAAAAGATTATGGATTGTATTTGAGGAGTATTTAGGAAATGAGCTTTATGTAGAAATGATACATTCTCTAATAGTTATTTTACAGATATTTTGTACAAATTATATGAAGTGCCGTCCCTTACAAAGTATCTTATATCTTGTACTGTAAACTTAAATAACCGTCCAACCGAGAGATTTATATTATTTTAAAAGTTGTATATAATGTATTTGTATTTAATGTACTATTGTGCATAGAGGAAGAAGATGTAAAATAAAATACAACTTGTGGATCTTAAAGTAATATAACATTTGTCTTTGTCATGGTTTATTGTCAAGATTTCAGACAGGTAAGGAAATCTAGAACAAAAATGGCAGGGTGTATAAATCAGAATAGCAGCCATTAATTTAGGGCTGAAGAATGTGAAGTTATTTAGGTTTTAAGGCAAGTCAGAGCGGTGCCTGAGTTAGCAGTGTTTGTGCTCAAATATTGAAAAAATAAAGCGCAAACTCATAGGGAAAGGTATGGGTTCAATAATTATGTGAGATCCCAAAACCCATTGTAATAGGTTTTATTTTCCCCCATGTGCATGATTTTTTTGGGGGGGATAGCAAAAATTTCTTACTTTGGCCTATTATCGCAATAACTTCAATACATATGGAAATATAAATGTGACCAATGGCTTCCTTTACTCATTTCCTGTAATATTAATGTCCTTGCAGAACTGTATTATTAAGCAAAATTACCAAATCTGGAAAAATATGTCCTGAAGGCCCCGACTGGCCTTAACAGGACCAACAATTCTGTATAACTTTGTTCATTATTTTGTAGCCATTTCACTGAAATATTCTTAATATTGTTATTAATACATTGATCTTATAGGAAATTATTCATGGAAGCAAATAGTCGCATTTATATAGGTCTTGCAGTTCTTGAGTTAAGGTCAATTATATATAGGTTTTGGGCATTTCCCCTCCCGAGAAAATTATGCATGTTCATGGAAATACATTGGACGAAATCTAAAATTGTATATTTATATACGTTAGAGCACATTCCGTTTGATTTACGTGTGAATTATACACGTATCGTACGGGCTTGCACAGTTCAATTTACGCAAATTCAAGAATTTGTTGGGAGCTAACTACAGGTCCCATGTTAAAATCAAATGTCACTATATCTAAAGAAATTCTCCAGTTGAGTTTTTTCTTTCATGGCATAGGCCTAGTGTTTCTAAATTAACCAGAAATAAAAGTTTCGTAACTTGAATTTCTCACAAACCTTTAGGCCTAACATTTGAAAACTTTGGCGAGAGACCTTCTAAAAACTTAAAGCCATAATGTGTGATTTGCTTTACAGCGACGCCCTCAATTTTACTCCGATTTCTACTTTTTGCATAATTTAATTGCCCAGTGGTATACTAAAATACCACGTAAAAGACTAAGCCTGAAGTGCTTTTATAACAGTAAAATTGAACTTTTTGTATTAAAACCAGTCGACCCGGTTTTATTCAAAGTTCAACGATCGAGTACTTGCTAACATGTACCGTAGATGTCAGCTTGTATGTACACACATCGAGCGCGATGCTCCGTGCAGTTACATGTAATATGATCGGCGAGCGTAGTATACGCATTGTAGGCGTTGGAATGAATCGCAATTTTATTCGGTACCTCATTCGTTTGGCTCGAAATTAAAAGGAGATAATGTGATCAGTGAAAACAAACATTTAAATAGGAATCTATTCTTTATGCAAATCACACATTATTTAAGAAACCACGGCACACAAATAAATAAAAAAACATGGAAAACTTTAGGTCATTTATAAAAAAGTATAATGAAATACGTAATGTTACTGAATTAATGGGACTTTAAAAATAGATGGAGTAAATATTTATATATTTGTTCTTTAATAGTTTTCAGATATATACACAATTCTGGTTTGCTGTTAGTTGTTATTTTACCGTGAGTATAGGCCTATCCGTATGAGCTAATTTATGAAAACACTTTTCGCAATTATTTGACATTAAAATATACAACGACATTAATATGAAAATTCGTCAAAATTACAATACACACCAGGAAATAACTCTAGAAATTACATTTTTATGCCTATAGCATATCCGTATGAGCTAATTTATGAAAACACTTTTCGCAATTATTTGACATTAAAATATACAACGACATAATATGAAAATTCTTCAAAATTAAAATACACACCAGGAAATAACTCTAGAAACTACATGTACATTATGAACTTAGGTACATTATTATATAATGTTCAGTGGCGTAGATTTTTTTTTTTTTTTTTGGGGGATCTCTATATAGGAAATCCAGCCCCTTTTGGCGACAGAATAAGTTTCATGGTACATATGCAAGCACAATTTGTACTTTTCAGACTGAAATGTCCAAATATGAGGTTATGATTTGGTAGAAACCCACATACAGGCGTCAACATGGGGGGGTGTAGGGGGTGTTATTGTATGGACCATATAGGGCATAACCCGTATCAAAATATTGGGAGGGTTCACATATCGTTTGCCAGATAAAAATACACTATGTACTTAACATATGACACATTTGAATGTTTTAGTTTATATCTTTTCTAGTAAATCATACATGATTTTGACAGTAAATTAATGCCAATTAAATTACTAATCATCAGCTTATGTGTCAAATAACTGATAAGCTTTATGTTAAGCTATTTATTGTAAATAAATTATAATATTTATTTGATATAAAAATTATAGGCTGTGTCAGTGATGTGATCACATTTAGGTAGGCCTACGTACATGTATATGCTGATATCATAACAATTTGGTTGTACATTAATTGAATGGTGTGCACCTTATGTGAACCAAATTAAATCAAAAGAATATTTTTGTACAATAACTATACAATTACATTGTACACTTTCAAGAGTTATAGCAAGATAGCGCAAGCTCAACTGCCATGACAGCAGATTGTATTATCACTATTGCTATTTGGTGAAAGTGTGCCACTTGCTAAAATATTAATCCCCACCAAATTTAAATTCAATCCGAAGTCGTCTAGTGGGTCCACCGGGAGCTCAAAGTTTCGACGCGATCTTTACAGCAAATGCCGCGATTTCACATAAGGCAGCCATTTATATTCCCATTACTTTACACAGTGAAATCATGGCTCCCGTATGGAATTTGTATTCTATTCATGCTTAAAAGTGTGGTAATGGAATATTTTATGGTTTTACATCATTTTCTAGTGATTGACAAGTGTTATACAATTACTACTGCATCAGAAATGAATAGCTGCCCTATACAAACATGTATATTTCCATTACTTTGACAGTGAAATCATGGCTCCTGCATGAATTTTTAGGCTTAACAGAGTAGCAATGGCTTCATATAATTTTTAGTGACTGACAAGTGTTGTACAATACTACTATTCTCATATATTGTAAATGAGACTATTCACCTTGTCCAAGTCGCCATGCAGTTTCATTAAAGTTGCAGTTTGCGTTTTCGCAGATTTGGCCGCTTTCTTCTGTCGTCTTCCACAGTCTGTAAGATAGCCTGATAATGCTCCTCAGAACGGGCAGCTGACAGGAAGTCAGAACTTAGCTTTACACCACGCTCTGCTGCATCGTTTACAACGTTAATGGCACGGACATTGGCAACAGAGGTCTGGAAAGCTGGGGATTGAGGCCAAGTGTCAACGCTGTCTGAAAGGAAGCCATCATCAAGCTGCAAAATGCGCATGGTGAACCAAGAGTCCGTTCCTGCTAGGTCAGCTAGGGTTGTTGCTTCTGTGATGTTTGTTGGGAAATTAGGTTTCTTGAAGCCTTTACCATAGCGGTTACTTGGGATGATAATTTCTGTGTCAGGTTTGACTGCCAGGAGCTTACAGGCTAGAGCTTGTTTCTCTACTCCAGGTACTTTTTCACTGAAGAGTGCTAGTGGAACCATCTCTTCCGTGAGATACCACAGATGCCGCTCCATTGCTGCGATGGCACTTGCAGAAACACAAGCATTCACCTCTGAATACAGCAACAACTGCTTGTATAACTTCAAGTCGTTATACGGCGCATCAACAGCATTGCTACATGTTAACCACCATGTGCTGTATATGATGGTTGCGAATGTGACAAAGTCGCGAATCTTCGGGGGTTGGTGCTTTGTTGTGACTGTTCCTTTTGGGAGTTGCCGAATATGATCTTGCAAAAGAGAGATCTTGATTGAATATAATAATTTGGCCATCCACCTTGCCTTATGTACTGCTCCTGGCCGCTTGAAAGTGATGGAAGTCTGGAATCCAAGGTAGAACATGGAGAGCTCAACAAACTCATTATAATCATCTCTTACAAGATCCATTTTGGACCTCAGGACAATTTCAGCATCAGCTTTGAATTTCCGCAGTAAGGTCTGTTGTGTCTGACTAAACTCAGTAATGTCAAATTGGGCAAGTGGCTGCTCGCTATTCTGCGGCAATATGTTGTAGTTGGATTTGTATCGGGAAAAGAGGGTTACCTCAGGTGATTTGGATGTCTCTATTTGGAGATCCCTGAAGATTTGGGTCAGCATGACCTCGCCTACATGGTGTCGGCATGCTGACCATAGGAGTGCTTTTCCAAGATGAGTCTGGATTGCAATGCATGCAGCGGACATATGGCCTGTGTTAGAAGCAGTAGTATCAAACACCAAATTTTTTATGTTGTCAGCACAATTCCAGGATTGGAGCAAGTTGACAGATAACTTGGAGATGATGTCACCCGACTTGCGGTCTGTACCAGGCCTGTAAGCCGGTACTCCAAGGAGTTTCACATTATTAGTATCTCCCACCAGGACACTTAGTCTTTCCTCCTTTTCATTTTGGTTTGAAATGGATGACATAAGTTTCCCGTCCCAGTGCAGAGATGCAAACTTTGGCGGAGTCCATGCCTCTTTGGCTGAATTTGCAATGTCTCCCACCACTCTCCGTCTAGATTTGTCTGCGGTGGCATAGGATAAGGCCAATTTTGAAGTATCTCCACCAACTTCTCTTACTAGTTCTTCAGTAAAAGCAGATTGTTGTGTAGGTGTTATTCCCATTCGTGTGCTAAGAGAAACAAGATTTGGTGATGCCAAAATGTTAGGAGGTATGAAGACTGATGTTCCTGTTCGAGTACGACGGTGTCCTGTTGGAGTTTCTGTATCACATTCAGAATCGCTATCAGATGAGTCTGCATCACTATTGCTATCTTCACTGGAACTAAGAAGAGAATGAAAACTAGTTGATGGTTCATCCATCTGCTGTTTACTTCTTTCTTGTCGCTTTGCTTCTGCGGCTGCACGTTCTTCTTTGCGTTTTATTTTTGCTGCAAGTACTGTATCACTGGAGCCAAATGTTGCACATCGATCTCCTCTCATGGAATTCAGGAACAAGCGGTCTTCTGGGATTGTAATCAGTTCATCAACATTTTGTGGCCAAATTGCAAATGTTTTACCGAGTTGGCTTTCAGCAAGCTGCAATTTAGCACAAGTAGCTGGAGTTTTTCTCCGCGAAAGTGGGATTGCTCGAATCTATGCGTTTTCATCGGCAAGCTGTATGATCTTCTTACATGCATTCTTTTCTATGATCATGGGAATGTTAGCTTTGTTGTAGAACTCGGCAACCTGGTCTAACACAAGCTTTGCAGTCTGATACTTGGTTTGTTTTGAAGCTAGTCCTTGCTTTTGGTTATACAAGTAGCACCGTAGAACCTGTCTGCTTGTTGGAAGCTTTGATCCTGTGATAATTGAATCGGCAGTAGTGATTCCTTTGCCAAGCCCAAATATTTCAATGCTTTTTCTTGTACACGATTTAGAAGTTGTCTTGGATGACTCTGGGGTTTGTTCTGCACTGGCAGAACTTTTTTCAGCCATATTGTCATTGATATCAGGATGTTGATAGCTGCAGTGAAGACAAACAACTTGTGAAGATGCTGAAGAAAATCCCAATTATAGGTCTATATACTAAGGAATAAGGTATTTCTCATCAGGGTCAACAAGATGGGGCATGTTTCTTGTCATCTCTCTGACCATGAAATCATGCTCTGACAGAAACATAAACAAACAACCAGAGGAAGTACTATTTATAGAATTATTAATACCCACTTTTCCTAGAATTATGTAAGATCCTTTTGAGAAAAAAATACAGCCATACAGTACTCATGGAAAGCAGACAAAGTAGTGACATTGACATGTTGGTAAATGGCAGCTATTAGCTTCTAAGGCAGCTATTAGTTAAAGCAGTATGCCTAATTATTGAACAACACTTGATAACATCAAATTTCATTTGCCACTCTTTTAAAGCAGTAGGGCCTAGTATTAGACACAAATACATATGGCAGCCGTGATTTTAATGTGCAAAGTAATGGAAATATACATGGCAGCTATTAATTTCTAATGTAGAAGTGATTCCATGACACCATGCCAACTACTTAAAATGTTGTGAAACCATTAAATATTCCATTACCATTGTTTTAAGCATGAATAGATGCAAATTCCATACGGGAGCCATGATTTCACTGTGTAAAGTAATGGGAATATAAATGGCTGCCTTATGTGAAATCGCGGCATTTGCTGTAAAGATCGCGTCGAAACTCATGAATTTGTATTTCTGCATTCCCCAAAAGGTCAACAGCCCGGGTCAACAGGAAGTCTCCAAAGAGGTCACCAGGTATATCGTCACCAAAAGTTATCCGCTAGGTCCCCGAAAAGTTATCGGGTAGTTATCCGCTAGTTCCCCAAAAAAGTCATCGTGTGGTTACCCGCTATAAAGTTTCCCAAAACAGTCATTGGGTAGTCATCCGGTACCTATTACCTGAAAGGTATGGTTTCCCAAAAATTTATCGGTTAGCCCCCCGCTACCTATCTAATTTGCATGTGAAATTTGCCGGTGTTTACCCGATTACTATCGGAAGTTATCCGAAAAGGTCTGATTTTTTGATATTTGTTTTGCAAAAGTTTTTTCTCCAATCATATACTTTGAAAACTTCAATTTATCACCTTTCTAGATACTCTCACCGTTATACAACCAGACAGATCCACCAAAGTCACTATTTATCGCAAAAGCACACATACGGATCAATATCTGAATTTCGCTTCCAATCACCCTATTAATCACAAACTTGGAGTCATCCGAACTTTGTACCATAGGGCCGATACCGTAGTCACCAACCACCAGGATCGCGAGGACGAGAAATCTCATGTGAACAAAGCTATAGCGAAATGTAGATATCCCAAATGGGCACTGGAACTTACAAAACGCATGACGTGGGCGATAAACGCCCTAATAAAGGCCACGTAGTGCTACCCTACATCAAAGGTACCTCTGAAGCCATTAGAAGGACCTTTAGCAATTACGGTGTTAGCGTGTTCTTTAAACCAACCCGCACACTAAGACAAATCCTTGTGTCACCCAAGGACAAAACAGAAAAGAATGACATTACAGGTCCGGTATATATGCCAGGGCAATTTACTGTAACCGGACAGTGCAAAGAAGCATATTGTTGAAACTATACACACTCCTTAAAAACACGGTTTCAGAAACATAGGAGGCCCAGAAGTATAGCATCAGTGGTCTCAAACCACATTCACATCGAGTCTCCTGGACATTTCGTGGACTTAGATAAAGTTCAAGTACTCGACAGGGACAGCTAGGGACAGCAGGTGGTTCCAACGTGGAGTCAAGGAAGCAGTTCACATCAATGTTCCAACGTGGAGTCAAGGAAGCAGTTCACATCAAAGCCAACCAACCATCTCTCAACAAAGACAGGTGCCGGTTCAAATTCTCAGGAGTCTACGAGTCTGTTATCAGGTCAATGGTCAAAAAGATCACGACCTGATACAGCCACTCACTCGCTGATGAAAAATGGAGTACCATCTGAAAATTCCGAGGTAGGAATTAATTCCTTGTGTTTGGATCAAAAGTTTAAATTAAAATCTTGATTTCATGTTGTTAATGAGTTATGTACGTTTTACAAAAGTGTTGTTGTTTCAGCCCTCTTTACAAAATAACTCAAGAACCACAGGACCTACAAAATTACATCTGTGATATTTGAATTCTTTTACACATTCGCTATGAAATGATCAATGCATTTTTTACCAAAGCTCACTACCATTCGCAAGATGCTTTGAACTAGCAAATCGGAACAGTTTAAAATTGTTGCTAACTTTAATGTGAATAAACAAGAGAAGTAAGCAAATTTGAGAAAAAGGGTACCTTGCCAATAAATCAAACGTATTTAGGGTCCTTTGGAAGTCCATGTTTACGGATGATACCCCTTTCTATTATACCAATATTGAGTTTATTAATGGTAACGTGCAGTACTCGGAGAGGCCACTCGGTAACATCAGTCACGAGTAATAACTTCCACTAAGAAAGGGTTTGGACAATGAATAAAACTGTTGACACCGTCCAGTGAAAGAGAAGGCGAATCGTCTGGTTTCTTGAATATGAACTGATGGAAAAGGTGCGTGAAGAAGATGTAAAGCTCCATCTTAGCGAGGTTTTCTCCCGGGGGGCACTCGAATTTTTTTTTGGTAGGGGTGTGCCACCGCCAGTTTCGAACTCGAGGTCTAAGGAACTGATCGGCCGGCCAAAAAGGGGGTCTAGGGAACTGATTGGCCGGCCAAAAAGGGGGTCTTGGGAACTAATTAACCAGCCAAAAAGGGGGGTCTTGGGAACTGATTAGCCGCCAACATCTGAAAATGGGGTCGCGGAACTAAACAATGCAGGCCAAACCAGGGCTCAATTTCGTTACGTTTTTGCCACAGATTTGTGAAGGAATCGATTTCACTTTGATCAAGAAAATCATTAATGTAAAATTGGTCTGATGGGGTGGCCTACGATGGAAATCTCAGCAAAGCAAAACAGCATTCGGATCAAAATTACTAGACCCTGCAGACCTACCTATAGCCTACTGATAATTATAGCAGCAGCGAGCAGCATTTAAAAGCCCACCATAAAAACAAACCCACAAAAATATTTTTTCAGTGCCGTAACTAAAGAAAAACATTTAGGCTACATTGAAATGTCATGCATACATGTGACCATTAAGTATGCAGAATTTGACAACCATTCCACTATTGGCACTGAACCAGTAGATCGTAAATTACCTTTTAATTCACTGTTATGGCTAGCTGCAAGGACGTGTACATAATTATTTGAGGTACTTTTCCTTATATTTGGCAATTTTATTCCCAAAAGAGATCTCAAAATCATTTATTTCCAGCAAAGTGTTTATCAGCTGAAGGCCTCGGCACTCGCCGGCCGGCAGTGCTGCAATCACTGTTTACAATCAACCAACCAGTGTTGCCACTACTACAAAGTACAAGGAGCCCAAAATCCCGCCCAAAATCCACCTTATTCCTATATACAATGTGTTTCAATGGGGAAGAAATCGATGGAAAATTCCCTTTGAAGCTTTTTGGGCTCGAAATAGTAGGACAGAAAACACGCCAATCAAAATGCCAATGAGAGCGGAGATCAATGATCTGAGGGTCTATGGAACGGCTAGAAAATTTTTGGGGCTTCAAGAGCGGCAATCAATGAATTTAGTGGGTCTAAGGAACGGCTAGCGGCTCTGAAAAAGGGGGTCGTCGCCGCGGCACATACCCGTATAGCTGGGGAATGTGAGTGCCCCCCCCCCGGGGGTTTTCTCCGCCACACATGCGACGACCTGCAATAAATTTAACAATTTAAAATAAATTTTCTTTCATGCAAAACGTAAGTGCACTTAAACCCCCAAAATTGGCTTTTCGGGTTAATTTGAACGGTTTTTATATGAAAAAGTGGCCCTTTGTTAATTTTTCTTTATAATTGGGATCTTCTTGGGTACAATTCAACATTTTATCCTAAAAAGTGGACCACCCGCACTCCTGGCTACGTGCATATGCATGTTAGCCTACCGTATGCCTAATTGACGTCTATGGCAAGCCAAGGGGTCCAAAAGCGTGGAACTGCTACGCGTAGCTTCTTTCTCGTTACGTGCAGCTTATTAACCAATCAGATTCGCGGTTTTTAAACACGTGGAGCTGATGTAAACATCCTCTCTCACAAATATTACGTTGTTAATTTTTGTAAATGAAAATATCTGTAGTATATCAGCAAAAAATGGTATAGGTGCTATTTAAGTAATATCTGAACAGAATGATGATTGTTCTATATTTAGGGGCTATCATTTTCTTCGGAAGGGATCCCAAAAATAGGGGGTCATACTTTTTTGGAAAGAAAAATAAGGGGGAGGGGGTCATAAATTGATAATGACAAAATGTAGGGAGTCACAAGATGACTACAGATAGTGTGTTTGTTGTATTCAAAAAGACTGATTTCAATACAATTTTAGCCTGTCTAGGGGGTAAGGTGTATCGGTGTTGGGGTCGGGGGGTCATAACATTTTGATACCGAAATAGTGAGGGCCGCAATTTTATTGACGCCGACTTTTTGTAAATTTAGGAACCCCCCCGTTCCGAAAAAAAAAAAATATGACCCATTTTACTCTCTCCATATTTACACAGTGGCATGTGATATCGCTTTCCCTGCAGTATCTTTACACAGCGCTTTACATCAGTAGTAGTTGTTGTTTGACCTTCATATCCCCTGCACCGCTAACACAGCCCGAGTATAAAGTTACTTTCTATTAAACACGGTGTAAACTTGGAAACACTAAATAAATATGCTTTGTGTCATTTTAGCCAGGCATTAGCAACATGTTCTCTTAACACGTGCTGTGATTTGGCCTCCTTACCCGCTCGTTATCTATGCTAATTCCGTAAATTAATTACAAGATAATAATTGTGAAAGAGGATACCTAGCACTATGCTACGCGCAGCTAACGACCCAACCACGTGATTAAATTGGACTATTTTGAATGGTCAAACAGCTGCTCGTAACGAGAAAGAAGCTACGCGTAGCAGTTCCACGCTTTTGGACCCATTGGCTTGCCATAGACGTCGTCGTGGTTTCTCCAGAGACTAATCCAGATTATACTATAAACCGGTCACGGTATTGAACTACAGTGAAATGCCGTTTGTTAATGAATGTCGCTACTTGCGCTCAGCGACAAAAAGGACCGGTTTCATTCATCCATGAAAAAAGAACCTGGCATTTTGTGACTTGATTGCTGTCAAATTGGCGTCGATTAGATACAATGTATAAGCCGTGAAAGTTACGGGTCGAGCTTAGTAGCTCTTAGTGGCTTTATTGGGGAATTATTATCGATTCGTTAATTTAAGAGATGGGGTATGAACGTTTGGACAGTATTTATTGTGGGACATTAGAGCACATCAGACATATCGAATTGCATTCTGAATACGAAGAATGTCCTTCTGATATCAAATAATTTTGATTTTTGAAATTCGCAATGTAATACACATTTTATGGCAAATGTTTAAAAATTGATATTTTTGATATTGAACAGTACTCGAAGTAAACTTTATAAATCTGATGATTTATATTTAAAGTGTATGCAGTTGGGACGAAAAGCCGACGATCGATTGAAAATTTTTACCTTTCGTATTGAAGTTATGCCGGATTTTTTTCCCAAAACACCAAAAAAAAAAAAAAGAAGAAAAAAGGTCTTTTGGGAAAAAATCCATATTTTTAATATGAAAGGACAAAATTTTCAATTGATCGTCGACTTTTCCTCCCAGCTACATACACTTTAAGAATATGTCATTAGATTTATAAAATTTACTTCGAGGCGAGGACTGTTATATCAAAAATGTGAAAAATATCATATTTTAATAATTTGTCATAAAATTTGTATTATATTGTGAATTTCAAAAATGAAAATTATTTGATATCAGAAAGACATTCTTCGTATTCAGAATGCAATTCGATATGTCTGATGTGCTCTCATGTCCCACAAAAATACTGTCGAAACGCTCAAAACGCTCATTCCAGATCCCTTAAACGAAATGTGATCATTTATATTAGACTATTTTTAGGCCTAGTACACGATTTTGAAGGTTTGTTTTTTTGCCATACCATCACCTATAAAGTGGAAATACCTACCTATTGAAAACGGGATGAGTTCCTCCTTTTCTTGCAAAACTCCGTCTTCGTCAAGAAACCGCTCCGGATTAAATTCATCAGGCTCTGGCCACAAATCCGGATGATGATGAATGGCCCATAAATTAGGCACGATTATGGTTCCTTTGGGGATGGCATATGGCCCAAGGGCGGTGTCTTGCCCACATAAGTGAAGACCCGAAAAGGGCGTAATGGACGCTATGCGTTGAACTTCAAGGAGCGTTGCACAAGTAAAGGGTAATTCTTTTTCATCCGTTAGCTTTGGTAAGCGATTTCTACCCACAACTGAATCTAGCTCTTGACGAATGCGATCTTGAATCTGGGGAAAAACGATCATATATAAAACCGCCCAACGCAACGTTGAAGAGGTCGTCTCAGTGCCAGCTGCAAAAATATCTCTCACAATCGCTATAAGATTCTTTTCATTGACGAAAGAATCAAGATTCGATTTCTGTCTTTGTTTGATCTCATCAAGATACACATCGATGAAATCATTCGGCTCATTCTCTACATGAACTTTTTTGTGTCCATTTACAAAATCTTCTGCAAAATCCATTGTGCATTTAACATTTTTTGCCATAGCGTTGTAACGAGACAGTTGTAGGTACTTTACAAACGGAAAAAATTGAGCCAATGCAAAATTTTTCGCATTCTGGGTAAACGTATCCGTCAGGCGCTTAAAGCTAAGGTCGGAATATTCAAACCGCTTCCCCAAGACGACAGAACAAATGACATTAGCTGTGGCGTTGTTAAAGAAATGGGTTACTTCCAAGACTTTGCAGCTCCTAATTTCATCTGCTAAAAACGCGGCTTCTTCTGAGATGTTTGCTTCAAAACTTCTTTTTCCTACTCCAAGGCCGCGCAACGTTGTCAATATAATTCGTTTCTGTTCTTTCCATGAATGACTCGCAAACCTCCCTATACGTATGAAGAAAAACGAGGGAACATTAGAATTTGCCTGTGAGGTACTTTTCTTCTCCATTTGTGGGCGGATTAAACAGAACTTACACCATATATCCTGATCATAATTATATAGTTAATATATCCTGATAATAATTACATAATTAAACGTTCAAACAAGAACCACTAACAGCGAAATGTGGATATCCAACTAGTTTGCCTCACAGGACTACAAAGAACCACTAACCGAGGCGAAACATGGATATCCAACAAGCTTAAACTATGATAAATTAGCCCCCAATAGAGGACATCCAAGGCATGAAGACAAATCCAAACACAATCTTAGATAGTTTCGTCCCAGGTCGAGTGACTTCTTGAATGGATCAATGCGATGATTTGCTTGTTTTCCGCGAGAGTTCTCATCCCTAGGGTGCACAGTTCTCAACAGCGGATCATATAGGCCCTATGTGATTTAGAGAATATATCATTTCATCGCAATTTAGCGTCTCCTGACATCTTTTGCCCATCCATGCCACACGTATCCATCTCATGTATCCATCTAAAATAAACACACACAAGATGGATCCGATTGACGTGAGGCATTATTGATCATGATGCAGTCATGTCTACAGTATAATTCACCACGACCTTTGCAGGACTTAAACCCCATTAAAAGCTATTAAACCAAGATAACACTCATTGAAAACAGCTCAACTGATTAAATCAGCTCTTCTCTGGTTAAATCCACACTGCACATGTTTCTGTTTTACCTGTGCGGTATCGCAATGAGCTAGTATTATAGTTTCAGTTGGGTAACCGATTATAAAGCAAACGCAAGGTAATAATACTATTGTTCACGAAATTGAAACAATAGTCTGCTTATTGTTAACCAGCATTCTTGAAAATGAGAAACATAATTGCAGTTGACTTAACACGGTTTGGAAATAATTTCTTCATATTTTTTTGGTGTTATCTGTCGTTTACATATCCTTCCTAAAACACAAAAGTGCGAATATTTCCAAACTCCTAAATTAGCTAAAAATTTAGGACATGTTACAAGCTATATTTTCTAGAATTTCAGAGAATACTTTAAATATTGGCCGGTTATTTTTCACACAGTAACGTTAACTAGGCAATATCCTATTACCTATAACATACACTAAAACACCAAAGTGCGAATATTCCCAAACACCTAAATTAGCTAAAAATTTAGGACATGTTACAAAACAATATTTTCTAGAATTTCAGAGAATACTTTAAATATTGGCCGGTTATTTTTCACACAGTGACGTTAACTAGGCAATATCCTATACTTCTAACACTATTTGTAGAGGTCACGCGTCAATGGTGAGAGCACTGTGTAGGAAAACGGACAGTAACTGCAGTATGTCAGAAAGAGTGGTCAGGATACGCTGAATCTCGATGAAGGGATACAGTTTCTAACTTACATATTATACGGTCCACAACTTATTAGTTCCCCTAATACTTTTTAGAATAAGTCAAAATATTTTACGAAATGTAAAAAGATAGGCCTATGTATAGCCCTAGATTTGTTTTACACACGTGGACCAGTTCATAGCGTCACACGTCATTGCGTTCAGTCACAGTGGTTAAAGCGCTCCACAGACTCCGAGTATTGTACGTACAATATTGTATGCAACATATCTACGTTATTTAATCTATTGCCATTCTATTTCCAGTAATGTTTAAGTTCTAACGAATGTTTGATGACGAAAAATCGATAATATGTTACATGTAATATCTAGTAGAAATATATTATCGATTTTACGTCATCAAACATTCGTTAGAACTTAAACATTACTGGAAATTGAATGGCAATAGATTAAACAACGTATGTTGCATACAATATTGTACGTACAATAAAAAGTCTGAATACTGCTTAATTGTGTAAGAAAAGTTGCATCTGAGTCCTTAGCAGTCAGGTTTTGTTTAACATTGTTTAACAAACATATGGATAAACCTGGTCTACTGTATTGTTTGAGAGCTTACTCCTATTGACTCAGATGCAACTTTTAAAGCAGTATTCAGACTTTTTATTGTACGTAAAATATTGTATGTAACATAGCTACGTTGTTTAATCTATTGCCATATATCTAAGGCATAGAAATGTTGTTTTTTGCCCCCGAAAGGTATTAGTGATCGCGCGCCATTATCGTGATGATCGGGGATTCCTTTTTTGTGATGAATGCACCAGCCGAAATGTCCGTATTCCAGAATGTAATGAACATAACTCTGTACTCCCCCGGGGAGATGATGTATTTTGCGACACTCATACCCCCCCTGGAATAGTGCATGATGGGAAAGAGGGAAAAAGGTCTATATATTATATATAATATATAATGACTTTAGCATAAACACAATAGCGTATGGACACTGCCTGATTTATGGTTAAAAGTAGTCAAGAAAATCTCGCGCCAAATTGAGGCATTGTTACATTATTCCAAATATCTCGAGAACAAAAGTATGGAATCTGGCGCGGTTTTACAACTTTGTAGGTCGATAACACAGTGTTGATGCTATACTCTTTTTAGACATAAGATTTTTATTAAAGATAAGGAATCATATTGAATATCTCCAATTTTGAGTAGGCTTTATTACCCCTTGTACTTTACATAACAAGAGATAGCGAGATTAATCGAAGACAAAATTTAATAAATGGTACCTGGTAACTAATGAATATTAAAAGGAGAGGACCCAGTGGTGAAATCACAAACATTTCTTTCTTAATGAACCCTTTGTTTTCAAAAAGTCATGTTTTGGTAATCAAAGTAGCACACCATACAGAGTCTCTGGATTGAATAAGAAGTTTGAATTTCGAAAGGTTTGTTTAATATTACATGAGACTCAGTATAGCAATTCACTCACACTACTACTGGTCAGCAAACCTTGTATAAGTCATATTTGTAGCGGTGTTTTGATGAAATTTTCTCTTTCTCATATATTTTTAGTACATTTAATCATGCATTTCTATTGTCCAGACTATGATCTCTCATACCATACCAATAATCACATTTGTTTTCGTTTAATTTGGGAGATTCTTGTTTCTACCTTGTGTGCACTTCTCTTACGATTTTTCACACCATTTTTGATTGTCGTTAAGGCCTATTTTTGATGAAGTTCAAAGACGGTCCCTTTCCCATCTGTTGATAGATGCATTTCTTCTTTCACAATTATCAATTGAATATACCCAAATTACCTCATACCAAAAATAAGGCTTGTAAACTGCTTTGGTACTTACTTCTGCTTCTTTTTATTACACGTTCGTCAACTACAATTCAAATTTCCCGCCAATGTTGACATTATCAGTGCACATATAGCAATGACTTTATGCAAATGAAATTACGTAATTAAAGATACTCTAATACTAATTGTTGCGTGTTTTGAAAGACAAAGGTACACACTTGTATTTATCGTAAGTAACATTCATCAAAGTCATGCATGAGTGGAGATAAATAATAGTTGAGGGGTATTATTGACTGTCCTCGTATGTCAGCGCCGTTATGCCGTATTTAGGCATCTAGGCATTTGAGGCTTGTGGATCAACGTCTAGGCGTTGTACCTGTGCGTAGCGCACTATAAATCACTGCGCTATTCTTGTACTTTTTGTGCATAACTGTCATTTACCTACCTCCATCACCAAGATCTTTCTTGAGACGAGGGACTAGTCTATCTTCTAAACTGGGATTGTTGTAACCTTCCTTCACATATTGAAAGTTGTTTAAGACAACAACCAACTTCCCAGCAATGTTTATACTGAATACCTGACCGTACTTTTTGGCCAATGAATCGAGTAGTTGAGCCGGTGGTAGTCCAGTACGATATGCCGAAATGACAAGATTGGGTAGATATCCAACAAGTGGCCAGTCCTGGTGGTAGATGCCTATGGCTATAATAATATACATGTAGACACCAAAATATTAGTAGTAATGGCGCTATACAGATTAGAACAGATTGAATGTCGATAGCGATGAACGCCATGATTAACAATACAATTTTATTGTAAACGTGCGCGTAATAACGGCTATAGAAGTTTACAAGATACTGAAGAAACTGGTAGATTCCAATAATGAACCAATAAGTAGAAATAAGCCGGAAAATAAATTGAAAGAGTGTAATGTTATGGTATGGTACCGATGCTGCATCTGCAACTAGGCCCTAATGTCTGCCGCGGTGTGGCCTCCTTCAAGACCTTTGTCATATTTGTAGGCGTTAAAGTCCAGGGTCATAATGTGGAGCTTCTATGTACCTAGTGCATAGACTTTGTACTCAATGTTACAGCACAATGCCAAGGCCTATCCCATATCTAATCATATTTAAAACCAGTTGACAAAATAAAAACAGACAAATATATCATACATTTCAAATAAATCTTTGATCGTAATAATTCAGCGTTACGATGTCCTTGAAAATGATGCAAAATTATGTAAATACAAGGGAAAATATTCATACCAATTTATATTTTTACAAAATAAAAACAAAACAAAACAACAACAACAAAACCGCGTTTTAAACTTTACAAAATCCCATTTACTTTCTACAGTGAAAGTAGATACTTTGTTTACATACAACTTTTAAAAGTAAACACTTCAATCTTTGAACAAGTTCATTTGGATTGTTAGATTTCACTGTTGACATATTTCTTTTTATACAAATCCAATAAAAATGAGGATGTTATTAAAACTTACATTTTAGTGACGTTTCACCACTACACTAGTGGGGTCTCCAGACTGGCAACTCATCACATCTGACTGCTTCCTTTTATAGGCAACAGGAACCGCTATAGAGGGCGTGATGAGTTGGTCAAAGATGTCTACCCTCCTCAGCGACTCAAAGACGTGTGAGAAATTAGATCGAGACCCCACTCCAAAACACAAAAGAGAGCTGGTTTCAATCTTACAAAGGCTAGAGAAAGAGGACAAAATCAAGAAAGCGGACAAACAATTTCTGTATCCCACCTCGGAAAATGTTCCTCGAATTTATGGGAGTCCCAAAATTCATAAGGACGGTACGCCGCTTCGCTCTATAGTGGACTTTACAGGTTCCATAGGTTATAACGTGGCCAAATCTCTTGCCGATATTTTGAGCCCTATCGTTGGCCAATCTGAGCACCATGTTCTAAACTCTAAAAGTCTTGCGGAAGACCTGAAAGATGTCACACTTGAGGGAGATGAGATCCTTAATTCACACGATGTGGTGGCGCTTTTTACCAGTACCCCGATTGATCTCACCCTTCACATACTCAAAGAAAGACTTAACGAGGACAAAGATCTCAAAAATAGAACCCTCCTCACTACTGATGACATAATAGAACTTACTAAATTTTGTCTCGCTACGGTTGCGTACTTCAGCTATTCAGGTCAGATTTATCGTCAATGTTTCGGCATGGCCATGGGTAGCCCCCTCAGCTCCCTTGCTTGTAATATCTTCATGGAGTGGCTTGAGCAGAAAGCTATCTCTACAGCCCCGGAAAGCTGTCGCCCACGTCTTTGGAAGAGATACGTCGATGACGTGTTAAAAATCATACGCAAAGGACAAGTTGACAATCTAACTGATCATTTAAACACCATTGATCCCACCTGCTATGAAACCCCACCGTACCATCCGCAGTATGCTTGTTCACCCGAAGGACAAACTTCTCCCGCAACAAAAAGCAGAGACGATCTATGATTATGAAATCCCCTGCGGGGATGGCACTTACATCGGAGAAACCGGCCGTCCATTCGGCGTTCGCCTCAAAGAACACCAAAAAAGAGGTGGAGAAATTTGAAACTAAGCCCTACACACGAGCTAGCCGCAAGATATCTATCACAGACATTCACAAGTCAGCTATCACCGATCATGTTGCCTCGACAAATCATTCCATCAATTGGGAGGACTCAAAAGTCATCGATAGAGCAGCTGACAAGACCACCAGGTGGCTGAAAGAAGCCATCTGGATACGCCGAAAAGGAAAAGACACTCTAAACAAGGACGAGGGGGCCTACTCACTAAACAACATCTTTGACCAACTCATCACGCCCTCTATAGCGGTTCCTGCTGCCTAGAAAAGGAAGCAGTCAGATGTGATGAGTTGCCAGTTGAAGAAACCACTAGTGTAGTGGTGAAACGTCACTAAAATGTGAGTTTAACATCTTCATTTTTATTGGATTTGTATACTGTCAACAGTAAACACTTTAACATTAAAAAACACTGTCGAGAAAATTGAACTTATAAACCTGCTCCTAAAACGTTGGAAACCCTAGCACACACTACACTGCAGCCTCCAAACATTTAGAACATGGACAAATTTAGGTAATTTATAAAATACGGAAATACATAAGGTGAAACTCTAAAAATAGGTGGGACTTTTTATCTTTGATTTGTTTTTAGTTTTAAAATATATATACAATTCTGATTCGCTATTGCAGTATGTATATAATATCCGTACGAGCTACCTTAACGCGAACAATTTTCGCCATGATTTTGGGCTGATACTTAGTGGTTTGAAAGTAACAACTAGGTACAGTCATTACTGCTGTAACTCAACTATACAACGACATTAAAATAAACAACAAATTTAGTCAAATTTACAGTACACACCAGAAAATTATTTTTCAAAGCTACGAATTAACTTATTATATATTAAATGTTGTCAATTATGACACAATGCACAAAATGTGGCATAATTATAACAGAGGAAACCGTCTATGTTTGCTACATGGAGATAACATAGCCTCTAAAAACGACTCGGGGAATAAATCAACAACTTTTCAGTACACATATTTCTGCATATGTATTATACTTTTTTGGTAAACCTGGTTTCTTTTCTATATCAATAAATGAGCTTATTAATCATAACGTGCGTCAGTCACGAGCAATAACTTTCACTAAGAATGGTGTTGGACAATGAAGAAAACTATTGACACCGTCCAGTGAAAGAGGAGGCGAATCGTCTAGTTTCTTGAATGTGAACTGATGGAGAAGGTGCGTGAAGAAGATGTATAGCTCCATCTTGGTGATGTAGTCTCCGCCACACATGCGACGACCTGTAATGAATTAAACAGATACACATTAGCCCATGCCCAATCGGCGCGTCGCATTGGCGGTATTTGAGAGTTTGCGATTTACACGTGAAACGGAACCTTGAACGGCCAACGGCGATGGCATTCACACGTTCCAACGTATGATTCACGTTTTGATAGTGTACATGCTTTTGTATGCAGTGCAGGGTTTGAACGGCGTTAGGGAGACGCATTCATGCACACCGGCTTGTTCTACTAGCTGATTAGATGTATAACATTGGCCGCTGTTTCAACAACATTTCGATCAAATATTGAACCAACCCACTCACGAGATCAGGTGATGAGTACAACCTACTTGTAGTGCAGAGCGATACATTCAAAAACTGTTTTACCCTATTGCTATGGTAGTTAATCCGATTATTACGTCATTACAACAGCGAATTGACAGATATGAGAGTGTGATTGACAGCACCCATCATTACCATCCACCCCTATTATATTGAACATGATGCAGTCATGTCTACAGTAGAATTCAATTCGACATTTGCAGGACTTAAACCCCATTAAAAGCTATTAAACCAAGATAACACTCATTGAAAACAGCTCAAGTGCGAATATTTCCAAACATCTAAATTAGCTAAAAATTTAGGACATGTTACAAAACTATATTTTCTAGAACTTTAGAAGAGTACTTTTAATATTGGCCGGTTATTTTTCACACAGCGACGTTAACTAGGCATATCCCCATACTTTTTACGTAGGCTATTTGTAGAGGTCACGCGTCAATGGGAAAGAGCACTGTGTATTATGTATAAAAAAACCGGACAGTAACTGCAGTATGATTCAGATGCATTGATGTGCCAAAGGTAACAATTAAGTCTTTTCTGAAAAATGGACTCCCAGAAACTGAAAAAAACCCCAAAAAACAAGTCAAATTTTAACAAACTATTTAAAAGCGATTTTATGAGATGTGTGACTTTCAAGTTCTATTAGTGAATTGGAATCGCTTCATAACTGGTAGCTGTAAAAGACAGAAAAAATAAATGACAGAAATGACAGAAAAGACAGAAAAGTTTGGAGTTATGAATTAGAGAGTTGTCAAGAAGCTGTACGAGTTAAAATGTTGGGAGTTAATGTATAAAGGTGCAATGTTCCCATTAATTGAATGTTTGCTGGATTGCCATCAAACTTGGTGGATAAGACTACCATCGGGTGCCGAAAATTGTCAAGGTCATGTCAAGGTAAACCTAGACTTTAGATTGTTGGATTGCAATCAAACTTGGTGGATGCGATCACCATCGGGTGCAAATAATGGTCAAGGTCATCCGAGTATAGATTGTTGGATTGCCATCAAACTTGGTGAATGTGATAAAATTTAGTTTCTTTAATTAAACAAATTTTTGAGCTATAGGCACCTTAACAGTGCCACCCTTATTTTCAGCTTCATGATTGCCTCCTTACCTGCCATGTCCGTGCAAGGATTAATTTCATCATTTCATGTACTCAGATCAACAGTGTCATGGCCAACGGGGGGAGGGGGCATCAGGGGAAAAGGGGCAGCTTTTCAGTGCAGCCAGCCTAGACTTTTTTTTATTAAATTGTTTTCATCTAATTGTGGGTAACTTGTGAACTTTGCTTATTTTTGGAATGGATATAAAGTCTTCAATTGTGTCTCCAGCTTTATCACAATTTGTTGTGCCATATAAATAGTAAAAGCTAATAAAATCTAATTGTGATGATCTGTGGGGATCAGCATCCACCCCTCTCCATGTACTCCACCGCCACAAAGTTCTCGCCAACGTCACATGCACTTCAAATAAAGTAGCTTATACTCGCCACTAAGAAACTCTAAAAATATGCAGGTATGCAAAATGAACCTGCTGTGTATCAGCAGGTCCTGCAGCTGGTCAAGGCTTTCTGGCTTTGAGGCACAGTCCAGACTTTTGTGACAATCCCTCATTTCAAATATATAGTTTTGGTTTCTGCATTTGGAAGCATCAACTGTCGTCCGCGGGATAGATTTCCGATATCAATCATGATAATAATTATGTTAGCACAATAGGCTATTGTATACTTCTGGTTATATACCCTATACTGTGTCCTCGCAGCATAATAGTGTTATGAATGCAGACCAGATCAGCTCTACTTTTTAATCCCTTGATTTTTGGTTTCTGAACAAAAGAGAAACCAAAACTAAATATTTGAAATGAGGGAGTGTTACATTAATACAGAGGACCACATAAAGTGTATGGATTCATTTCGACTCATTGTCACTCATTTGCATTCATTACTATCAATAACTACTCTCTAATTCATAACTCCAAACTTTTCTGTCTTTTCTGTAATTTCTGTCATTTCTGTTTTCTGTCTTTTACAGCTACCGGCTTCATAACATAACATGACGAACATGTGATTTTTAAATTTGTTTTTGTAATTTTGGTCTTGGAATGTCATAATTTGCTACCAACCGCAAAGTGACCGCCGTACGGGAGTTCCCGATTTCCCTCCGTCTTCATTCTCCGTTGCATTCTCAAATGCTGAGATATATTATTTTGTTTAAGCTTATCTTCTGCATTTGGAGTCTTTATTAGGCCTAAGCTGTCCGTGTGTTGAAAAGTTGGTCGACCTAACAGCGGTGGTACAATTTTTATTCAAAAACCTGTAAATATACGAATAAAGTGATTGTATTCCTTTATAAATTGTATTTTTTTGTGTTGACGTTTTGTCGTTGCTATAATCAGGGTTGTGTCAGTCGATATTACCTTTGCAACGTGAGCGATTGGTACACGGATTAAGAATGAAATTTGCAGGAATGTTTGTTTCCTAGCTTTGTTTCTTTCTTTGTTCAAGTTGCAAAGGTTGCCTCAAAACATGTAACATAATTTTTGCAAACAATATTTTACAATAAGATTTTGGCAATGATTTGAAACATATTTTTATATGGAAAGTTTCTAAGCGTTGTTCTGATCTTTTAATAACTCGACATAAACGCTTTTTTGTTGTTGAAAAGTAACGTTTTTTGAAAAATATTTTAACACAACATACGTCTCAATTAAAATGATAGGAACATGTTTACTTCTGCTTTGTGCATTACTGTCATTTACCTAACTCCATCATAATCGAGCTCCTTCCTGAGACGAGGGATTGGTTTGTCGGTTAAATTGGGAGCATTGTAAGCTTGAATACATCTTTAAAGTTGTTTAACATTTCGTCGACGGGTCCTTAAAGTACTTGAGCAAAATTACCCTTAATTAATTTTGTTTCACTGGTTTCATTTTCTGATATTGGATTTCATAATTTGATCGTATCTACCTCGGCACCTGCTGATGTTTGACCTTTTGCATGTCAACACATTCCTGGTGCTCTGGAGGTCAGCTGGGCATGGGAGTGAGTTTCAGGGCTGGAATTGCCAGAGGGCATATAGTATGGTGACCCCAAGTGAAGTCCAGCTGATTAAGATGACAGATTGACCACTGTGTTTTTAAGACTAACTTTCATGCTCATGGCAATTGCCATGGCAACTGGCTGTCAAAGCTGAAAACATTTCAAGAAAGCATGTATTCAAAAGTTTTAAGGATATGTACATGAAATGAGACAACAACCAACTTCCCAGCAATGTTTATGCTGAATACCTGACCGTACCTTTTGGCCAATGAATTGAGTAGTTGAGCCGGTGGTAGTCCGGTACGATATGCCGAAATGGCAAGATTAGGTAGATATCCAACAAGTGGCCAGCCCCATGGACCTGGTGGTAGATGTCTATAGCTATATACTTGTAGGCACCAAAATATGAGTACAAGTGCAGCTACACTTATATATTATAACAGATTGAGCGTAGATATTAGCGATGAAAGTCATGATTAACGATACAATAATATTGGCAACATTAGCGAATATTTTGGTTAAACGAAGTGGTAGACTTGGGGTAGATTACAAATATAAATTAACCAATTACATGTTATAATGTACTTCAAAATGTATTATTGGAAGAGCAATATTATGGTGCCATTGCTACATCTGCAACTACTATCTGCCGTCTAAAATACCGCTGGTTGTACTCGTAGGCATGTACATATTTTACACCTGCACCACTCCGACGTTCGTCGGCAGCACCCTCGTCCATATGCTGAACAGGCTTTGACGAGAACCAGCGTAGAAGTAGAAGTAGTAGGCGTTGAAGTCAAGGGGCATTTATGTGTCCGTCCCTCTATGTATGGAAAGCGTATAGTTTGGATCATCATATGAAAAAACAGTGCGGTAAGATCGGGTGCTGTTTTTCTGGTATAGACGAATCCAATTTCACGCATTCCTGCTCCTCAATGGCAGCCATTAGGGTACCCAACTATCCCACCTAAAATGTGGGATGATGCGGCCTTGAAGGGTATTATATACTGCATTCTATCACCCGTGTAATACGTAGACAAAAGAATGATGACAGTTTACAACACAAAAGAATATAACATTGAATTTTAAGCTGGTTTAATCCACCCAATTGGGTACTCACAACACCTGTTTGGTGCATGCGGGTACCCATATATGGCCGACCAAATCCTGACCATGACTTGGCTCGTTGGATTCGTCTAGTTCTAGTTTAGGGCTAGATTAATTCCAAGGTCTCTCGCCATGAACATCAAGCTCCATCTTCGTTTTCTTGAGAACTCTAAGGGGTCAAGGACGGTATAGTAATTCTCTTCATATTGGAGTAGCGTACGAGACTATTTTCAATAGCCTTAGTCGGATATCCCTCTGCCCATTATGCGTCTCAAAACTATAAAAACAGGTCGGAACAAAGTGGCCATGCGTGGCTGTTGAAACAAGTCCTTTCGATCTACCATCATGACCATTTCTGCCATGAAGATATCGGGGCGATGACACTGTGTATCATTGTCATCATTATATAAATAAGATGATGGCCACTGTAATAAGCTCAAGATGTTTGGCCAACATTCACCATAAAATTGAATAAACAAACATTGATTACTGGTTAGCTGCTCGCCTGCTCTTGTATGAGTGACCGGATATAAGACAAAAAATGATCTGCGAGTGAAAAATATTACAACCTTATTGAAGATGAATTGGCCCGCGTGGTGTTTTCAGTGCTTTCAATGCTTTTGAAACTTTAATTAACTTATTTTGACCCCCTGAACGTAAACTAAAATAAAATTCGACGTTTTATTGAGGTGCTTACAACCCTATTCTTCGCATCGCAAAACTTTTCCCCTAAATAATGTAGATTATAAAAGATTTTAGCCTTACCAATTCGCCAAACAGCATGATTTATAATAGATTATAGAGATGCCTTTTTAAAAATTAAACAAAAAGGCTACATATTTATACAGGGCAATTACATAAAATCATTACGCTTTACAGAAAGCCGCTGACCGTTCTGTATAGCCCAAGACACACCATTAACCATTATTCTCATTCAGGGACGCAGTACCCTAATACATAAAGAATAACCATCGCAGTCAGGATCAGCTATCCGAGTATCGTACGGGTAGCCCGCGACAATTCAGTAGCAGTAAATTAGTTTTCCAGGGAAATTTCAAAGCAGCTTAATATTTCAACGAGACACATCGGTAGCCCGATCTCGTTCCATTACGTACCGATTGAGCTAACTTGGCTACGGGCTGTGGCTACTGGCTAAGAAATAATCGACGAGTCCCTGATATTTAAAAATTGGAATTGGTTGCGTGTCCTTGATGCTTTAACGGTATATTAGTGTTTCATCATTAAAATGACCAAGTATATTTCGGATCAAGATCATACAGATAGCGCACTAATTGCTTTGACATTAAACCAATAATCAATCTCGTTGCTATGACAACAAATTCATTTGAATAGCAAAAATATAAGTGAATCATGTGTGTAAAAGGGTATTAACGGATTGACAAAATACAAAAAGTGTCGTGGGTCTCATTTACGTGTTTGCTTCAACCATTACAGCACGGCACTTATCTCCTGGTAAGTGGAATTATTTTACGCACGTTTTGGGTCATTAATAGCAGTTCCAATTAGGACGAAAAATACACTATAGCACAAGCTAGCACATGTCTCTTAATAGAAGTTTATTAAGCTGTTGAAAAAGAAACGTTAATAGTGATCCTGTGTTGATGTGATGCCATTACTATCTTCAACACCAAGATTCCTTTTTGTGGTTATCGCGGGCGCAAGTTGTTCACTTGAAATAGGACTAGACAAAACCGGTTATTTAAGTAAGTATTTACACTCAGTTAAAATAGATCTTATACATGTTATAGGATTAAAATAGCAGGCAAAAAATAATAGAGACATTGCGATTTTCCAAACGCAGCACGTAGCACGTACGTTTTCGCGTACGTTTTCGCGTACGTTAATACGGTGTTGAATATTGCTAGTCTCGGTTCCAGACTGGATTGCGCTCATTCGTCACGAAGGAGAACAAGAAAGCCAGAATAAAGACTATAATATTTGATCTAATCTAACAGCTTCTAACTTAGGTCGATAGAGGGCATAGTGATGAAAAAATAGCAGTGAGCTGAGTCTCTGCATAAATTCAAACAGACCGCTTTTGATTTTGATTAAAATTTTGACCTACATGCTGATTAAACCTAATTGTTTTTTGTGCTCCCCAAATATTATAGTTGCCCCAAAACATATATTTTGGTAATTAAAGATCACTACATACATACATCATAACTTTACTTTCAAAATGAGACTTTTTCGTCCTGAAAATTGGGCGCGTTGCATGGACTTAGACATGAGGTAAAATCAGCATATTTCAACGTAGCATCTGCGTTTTTTATTCTACGTTGGATCCAAAATGGAAAATCGCAATGTAATTTTTTAAACGCAAAGTATCACACACATTTCAATGGGCAATCTCTGCGTGTGAATATTGCGTTTAAATTTAGTCAATTTTTAACACATCGCTGTACCTTTATTATAATGATTTGTTACAAACAAAAAGGATCATAATAATAATTAGACTTTCCTTCATATGTTCATTATCTTTGACTGTCTTTAATATATTGTGAAATGGACAAATTTTGTGCATTTTCAACGAAGTATCTACGTCGATTTCGCACGTGGAATATCTTCAAAAATAGCTGAATACGTGACCTCGCTTCGATACAGGAGAGTGGTTTTGAATAGATCAACGTACGTCCGACGTCTACGTTCGGAAATCGCATTGTCTCTAATATGTCTACTGACACGACGGATCTCAAATTCGTTATAGATGCGCAGACAATCGGAAAGAGGTTTTAAAATAATGTTGAATAATTATGTCAAAAGACGTAAATGTAAGAAATAAACTATTGGAAACAAGTTACCCCCAGTGTTGTTGGTTCATCCGTAATCGTATTGCATATCAAAACAATATCCGAATGAAATTCAATTAGTTTGGTCAAAAACTTCAATTTGGTGACCACTCTCTGGCTAGATAAGGGTCGTTAACCCCAGATAAGGGTCGTAAACCTCAGATAAGGCATCTAAACCCAAGATAAGGCGCTTTAACCCCAGATAAGAAACGTAAACTCAGATATGGCAGTCCAAACCCCAGATAAGGCGCCGTCTGGGGTTGGGACTGCTGGTTCAAAACTAATTTTTTTCAAGATGGTGCTAGCCACCATCTTGGATTTCTGGGTGAAAATGATGCCGTAATGTCAAACTAATGTCAGAATAGGAATCCTTGTACTCGACATATCCGAAAAAGTGTCTTTGTGCATGATTATAGGTACTCTGGTTCAAAACTTAAATTTTCAAAATGGTGGCGGCGGCCATTTTGGATTTTGGCCTCTAGCTAAAAATGCCGGGATTTTCGCGAGGGACATGGAGGCTATTTTTTTCTGAATGGTCCATAGAAGTCGAATCAATCGTCAAACCTTACTAGCCAGAGAGTGGTCACCAAATTGAATTAACTAAATGTCTAATTTGAGAGACCAAAAAGGACATACGCGACAGTTTGAGTTAAAACTTTAAATTATACCTTTTTTGTTTATAGAAACGGGTAATTTCATTGAATGTGGTAGTCAATTTATTAAAGTCTAGTAATGGCTGAGGAGAGATACGGATCTACTGTGAATCAAGAAAAGCCCAGTGTACGTGTAGATTTTATTCACCAAGTTCAAACATTTGGCGATTCAACCACACTACATGGAATACAATACGTGACAGGAGAGAAGATCCATGTTATTCGAAGGTGGGTGTTATACCATTTTTCATCCTGATATTTGCCAAAACATATTTTGCAATAACATTTTGACAACATATTAAAAATGTTGTTGTAGTATTTTTTTTTCATAAAACGTTAAAATGTTTTAATGACCTTTATATAACCCCGACACTTATAGGAGTGAATTCGTGATCCTAGCATCGCCTGTTTACGACATTTGTCAGTAGATATCCACGAAAATAACTTTTCCCCAAAATCTCACTTGATTCCGATTTTGCGTTTGCAAGTTATGCCTGATTATCTGTATTACACTGCTCCGTAGACAATGTGTTGTTATTCCGTACCAGAACGTAATTCAAATTTCACAATATTTTTGCTAAACGAATTAACCTGCGAGAAATTGTTTGTACATAAACATTATGTAGCCAGAGGTTTCCAGTGGTATTGAGAAAAGTGGACGGATGATGCTGTGGATCACGAAATGCCCAATGTTATTGAAACTTTTTGACAAAAAAACAACCAAACAACAACAAAAAAACGCATCTATAATAATTATGTTTGTAACGTTTTAACAATATTTTGTGTTTGCTGGGATAGTTGGGATCCGATATAACTTTTACAGCCCGGGATTTTTTGTTTCATTCCATGTTGGTGTGTCCATTTTGTAACACTAATATGACAATGTCATCATCATCGTCGACACATCATCCACGTTACATCAAGATATTTTGTAATTTCATCCCTCCATCTAACTTTCTGTCTTCCTGGATGCCTAGTACCATTTCTACATTTTGTAACCAGTTTGGTCAATATCGTCCATCATATGTTCTAACTAGGTGACCAGCCCAAGACCACTTCTTTTGTTTCATGCTTCTGATCTACTCATGCCACATTAAGTTAATTATCCAACTATTGTCAATTCATTTGTTTAAAAGGGATCGAGGTCACAATTAGCTGAAAAATGATTTTAAATAACGTTTGAATGTGTATTTTGTTTTGCAGATTATTTTGGATACTGGTAGCTCTCACATCCATAATCTGGGGAGGCGTGTCTATTTATAGATATTTCCGGCAATACCAAAAATTTAACATTTCCACAAAAGTTACTATTGAATACAACGAGAGCATGACCTTTCCTGCTATGACCTTCTGCAATTTAAATCAATGGAGCAGAAACAAGTCTGTTAAGGCTACTATTGACATGTTATCACGGATTTATGCTTTGGATCAAGAAGACCGAAATGAATTCAATTGGACGGCGTTTTATATAGGTATTGATGTAGCTTATGGGGATTTGCCGAATATAACGGATATAGCCTTATCGCCACTCGGAGCGTATACTTCGGAAGAAATGATTAAGGAATGTGTATGGAACGGTGTCGAGAAATGTGGACATCAGAATTTCACTACAATGATAACAGATCTTGGGGTTTGCTATACATTTAATAATCCCTCAAACGTGGAAGATGCCCTTGTCGTCAACAAGCCAGGTATTGATAATGGTCTGACGCTAACATTGGATATAAAGCAGGATGATTACATACTAGGGGAGTTTCAGGGAGCTGGAATTAAGGTTTGTATTGATGGAGCAATGAATCGTTTTGTTTCGTTTTAGGATCCGTTACGTTATCTCTGCCTGAGACGACAGTTTCATTTTTACTTCACAACTTGAGGTTTTCCTGGAGTTTTTGGTCTGCCATTAATATTAGGTGACCACACAAAAACATGCAGGTTTTCTTATCCACGGATGGGTCAATGAGTAAAACGAGTTTTTCTATATTTATTATCTTACTTATTATCTTCTTCTTTTCCTCTTTACATTTTTTGACATTAAACAATCGTATGGTACAATGTTTTAAATGTAATAAATGCACTCAGGGCAGTGTCACAATAAAAAATAATAATATAGATTATGTTATCCTGCTGGCTCACAAAGTCTTGCCCCAACCCGAGCTTTAAAAAAACCAGTCCTAAACTTCTGACCAGAACATTGTCCATGTACAGGTAGTGTTGCATCCGCATGGGGAACGCCCTTTGATGAAAGAGGTCGGATTTGCGGTTTCTCCAGGATTCGAAACACTTGTTGGCATTAAACACATCAAGGTAAAACGATTCAAGAGATTTTTATACATGTTAGACATCATGATTTGTCATTGTCGAGTCCAGTCAGTGAGCTGTCGTATTACAAGTCGAGTATAGCCGGTGGGTCTGAGCCGTAGACTAATGGTGGAGTTCGACAGACTGGTGATCTGCTACTTCGCGGGGGATACAATCATAACCCAATGTTGATGCCTGCATGTGAGTTTCTGACCAAATTAACCTCAATTTTGGCCATTTTAGCCCACAAAGTGCAATTTTTTGCGCTCTTCTCGCGAATTTGTTATACTTTGCATCATATTTCACCACTTTAGCTTCAATAAGGCAACATTTTCGCTCGCTTTGCGCGCATTAATACCATAAACCTATTCCGTCACCAAAAGGTGATGGATTCGCTAAAATTTCCAACGCAATCCCCATGTCAAAAAGAAATCTATACCACTGAATGATTTAATAAGCTTATCTGACAAACGGACGTAACTCTGAACTAAAACTCCGTCTTAGGTATCATTATGATGATGACTAAGACAAGAAGTTTATACGATAATGAAGTTGAAGTTGATGCGGGAATTGATTACAACGACAATGACCGTGACTACGATTATGATAAAGATGGTGATGTGATGATGATGATGATGATGATGATGATGATGATAATGATGATGATAATGATGATGATACTTATTTTAGTAATAACTAACTTTTTATATGTTGCGATAATGAGTAAAACATTATAATATACTTTTGAAATAATTCTATACACTCTCCTTTCTAATGTAGTCAACATCTGTACCACTACCGTACTCGTCAAATTGCACCGATGAGGGATTGAAGTATTCGAAAGTGTACACAGTACCACTTTGTCTTCATGAATGCAAAGTTGATCATGTAACCGGATTGTGTGGATGCAGAGACTATCGCTACCCAAACGGTAATAGTAGGCAAACAGGGGTCCAAAAATACTTGATTTTGAACCATATACGAGCCTATAGCATAATGATGGCTCATACTTATAGGCTTATTGAGCTTCTAAACTATTTGTGTCAGCTAGGTATATGATTTCGGTATGACCATTTTATTTTTATCATTTTTATTCAGAGTCGTCTGAAACAGAATGCGGGCCTGAAGAAATGTTTAATTGTACGATTCCGCAAGAAAGTATGTATCTCCTAATAATACCGTTCCTCGCTAAAATGCATGTTAATATTATGCATATCTTCCCCATGTATGCATTAGAATGCATTTATTGTGCATTTTAAGACTTGCGCGATAGATATGCGTACTAACACGGTCAATTCAAAACCATAGTTTAGCCTTGATTGTCCATTGTTTGTGGGGAGGGGGGGGGGGGGGTAGTGGTGATACCTCCCCAAACCGTCTCCCATACCACACTTCACACTAAATAATTCCTACGTTTATTTTATACCGGAGCAAGTTGGGATCTTTATCTCTGTACAACCAAAACATGTAAGATTTAACCTTAATAATACGGCAATGATATGAATTACTCCATCTATTAACGATATGTTACAATTATCCTCACAGAACAGTTTACCAAGATGAACAACTGTAATTGCAACATACCGTGTTCATCAGAAACTTACGAAGGGCGATTATCGGTTAGCTATTGGCCTGGACTACCAGCATCATTACAACTAAAAGAAATATATCCAGAGTACCCGGATAGGACTTCACAAAGGTATTTTGTAAGAAATATTTATTTTATAAATTAACAGCTCATTTTATAGGGAGCATACTCGTACAATAACAAAGCTATTGTAATTTTTTTGGTTTGTTGTTATTTTTGTAATTGTAACCTCGTGTAAATAGGTTGGCTTTTGTTGATTCATAAACAAATTCATGCTGAAAACTTACCACATTAAATATTAAATATGTATAATTTTAATTTCAGGGAAAATCTCCTTCGAATGAAACTCTATTACGAAGAGCTTAGCTACACGAACGTAAAGCAGTTTCCGGCATATACCTTAGCTAATCTGGGAAGTAAGTACAGAAGCGTTGCCAGCCTCAGTGTTCAGATTAACCCTAACTCTACCCCCTGCTTTTTGCTATCGGAAGTTAAAGAACAAACGAAAAAGGAGAGAAGATGAACAAAAAAGACGGGTTACGCTGCCCCAGGCAGCGATTCCGTGAGCATATAGCACTTAGGGTTATTACGTCATCGCAGACCCTGGGATTCACGCACGCGCACAGTGGTTATCATCGAGGTATTTTGTGGTATTTATGGGTGTTAGGGTTAAGCATTTCCTCAAAGTAGATTGTTTGGACGTCCGTAAAAAAATTGCTGGCAGCTAGTTATCTAGGCTAATAGCAAATTTCCGTTTTTACAGAATGCTCCTGATTTCAACACAAACATATTTTAGTATTATACCTTCAAACATGTTAAACGCTACAATTTAATTGACATTTCCGATAAAGCTGTAGTTTTACGTTTGATACATATTTAAATAGAATTTCCTTCTGTCATATTACAGTTGAAAACGGCTAATTACAGTTAAATATAAAAACTGTAAAGGCTGAAATGTGATAATAATATGAATAAAATAAGCAAAATAAGTTTAAGTTTATAATATAATTATTATAAGTAATAATATAATATATTGTCCTTTATTTGATTTCAATAGGTGATGTCGGTGGAACAGTTGGTTTGCTTTGTGGAATGAGCTTGATTACAGTTATCGAATTCCTGGATTTTTTCGCTTTAATGTTTTTTCGATATGTTATTACAAGAAGTAGTTAAACAAAATAGTAAAATAGTTGCGACACTGCTTTTCTGCTTTAATAGCATTTTCAAAATAAATCGTTAGTAAAGATCGACAGCAACTTTTTAGCATTTAGGGCCATTCTGTGGCAACGTTTGTGACAAAAATGATTTAGAAAAACACTATGCCAAAATCGCCACAAAAATGTCAGGTTTATAATTAGTGGTTAAAAAACCTATAGATACAGGGGAAAGAAAACCATGCATCACACACTAGCACAATATAATATATATGAAGTTACAAGAGAACCATAACACGCATAGGCAGATAAGCCTAGGCATACCTACTTGTGCGAGGACTTGAAACCCAGACCACTGAGTTTTTATTTTATCTTTAACCTCAAAGAGGTGAGGAAAAATGCCGTTATTTCATTGTTATTATCTCTTTTCCATATCATTATTATCTCATAATTATTACATAATATCATGTTTCACTTGATTTGGCATTACTCATATTAATTCACATGTCATATCATACATCTTATTATTGTATCATACATAGGTCTACATGATTATTATCATACAATGTTTTTTGATTGGGATTTCATGTTCAATACATCATGTTATCATTTTACAGGCCTATACATATTAGAACCTCATAATTTAAGACAAGTTTACATAACATTCCAGTACACTTTACCGTACTGCCAACCATTTGAATCAATGTCGATTCTTTTTTTTTATTTATTTTTTATCTTTGACAAATAAATTGTCTAGCTTACGCCATTATTTATGAAATTTTCTATATTCTTTCTTTCTCTTTTTCTTTCTTCGTACCATTATGGTATAAATATAATGTTATCACTTAATATTCCAGTATATTTTGCAGTAATTCCATTTTTCTTTGTCTATATTTATTCTCAGTTTTCGTTTTGTATTCAACATTATTTGATAAATTCTTTTTATTTCCTGAATAAATAACATCAATATAGGTATAGATTTTCCAGTATCATTATATATTATAGATTTGTAAATAGCAAAACACCCCAAAACAATTAAAATATTAGCTAAATGTTTTTCATTACTTTCAATATCCCACCCACATAAAATGTTTTCCAGGTTTATTTTAAACAAGTTGCAATTTTCCATTTGACAAATAAAATTTGAAAATTTAATCCAGAATATGTTGTTCTTTGAACACATAAAGAAATGTTCCAAATTATCTGTACTATTACAAAAATCACATGTATCTGAATTACTAAGTTTCCATAAATACAAATTCCTTTTACATGGAATAAGATTGTATAACACATTAAATTGGAATTGCCTCAATCTATTTTCAATTCTGTTTCGAATTTTAAATCGAAATACCTTTTCCCACACTCTTTCATACACGCCATGTTTTTCCCAATACTGAATACACACAGGTTTCTCCAGATCAGTATTTAACATACTATAAATGTCTTTCGTTTCAAGGATGGATATATGTTTAAATTGCTTATTCTGAAATTCAAAAATAGTGGACGATTTTTCTTTACAGGTGGACATAGAATTACTCCTGACCCCTTTTTTCCAGTTTTCTGGAATCGCATGAATTAATTTGTGAAATAAGAAAATGTTCAGTGGATTTTTGATAATTTGATAGCTTTTTTCTACATATGTCTCTTTTTCCACATTGCTGGCAATAAATATCAAACATTCATAATTGGCGGTCATTTCAAATCATCCCCAAGTCAACGAGGTTCAAGAAAGTTCTCTCATTGTTAATTGTTGGTTATACATACCTATACAAAATACAATGCCTAGTAACCCACCACTTGAACAGGAATTAGCCAAAGCAAACAAGGACCAGAGCTATTAAAAATTCTATAGCCACTAAGGTAGAAGCTTATTATCCTCTTCAACAATAGGATTATTGATTGGTGTTTGACTATCAAAGTGAGATAGAAGTCGCGCCAGCTAGAGGTACCGATGAATACAACCTTCATGCACATTTTACACTGTAACTCAGAATACAATTTAGGGAATTTACGGCTCATTCGTGCTGTACGGTCACATATGTGATGCGATTAAGCAAAATCAGTCGGAACTCGGAAATATTGATTTTGAGATATAGCCAAATAAAGGAAATATTTCCTTTTGTTTCCTGTTGTTTTGGAAACACTTTCATTGCTCATATCTTTGGAACTGGTTGTTCACCCGGTTGTTCAATTTTAATGAGATTTTCTGTAAAATGCAGCTTTATACTATCCTATAAAAAACTGAAAATTTAATATTTCCGAGTTCCGACTGATTTTGCTTGATCGCATCACACATAATGATAAACAGGTCTCAAGTCTGGTACTTTTGCATGAACGATCAGGGTAACAGTACATACAACACGTCAGCGTACCCTCCAGCCTAATACATGTTGTAACAATTTATGTTTACAATTTAGACAACAATATTACATGTTATCTATTGATTGTATTGAGTTTTACTTGGTCGTCAATATAAAATAAAATCGGTGGTCTACAAGGAAAGATTGTGTAGTAGTCCTAAAACAGCTTGGGTCAGTTTCGTGTCTTTGTGTAGGAAAAGTGACTGAATTGAGTTGATCATGAACCAGCTGGTCGGTGCTCTTAAGATGGGTAATTTTAAACAATTGGGCATTTGAAGTGGTATTTTAATTTAACTTGACTTACTTGACTAAACTGCACAGGCCGGTGTGGCCCCTTGCACTCTGCCGAGTAAGCCTCCTCCATCCAGTTCTGTCTGTTGCTTGTGTCTTTGCTTCATTTGGGGTCATTCCCAAGTCCCTCTGAATTTGGTCCTACCATCTGGTTGGTGGACGACCTGGTGGTCTTTTCTTGCTGAAGTCATTAATGTAGGCTTGGTGGGGAAGCCGATGTAGAGGCATCCTGAAGATATGCCCAGCCCATTTCAAACGTCTCCGGCAGATAACATCATTGATGGAGCTAGTGATGTTGAGACTCGGTCTGATGGAATTGTTGCGGATTTTGTCAAGTAGTGAAACTTCAAGCATTGCCCTAAGGCATCGCATTTCAAAAACATCCAGTCTGTGTCGATCGGATTCACGTAACGCCCAGGATTCTGACCCATAGGTGGCAATAGGGAGGATGAGCGACTGGTAGATCCTTACTTTCAGCGATCTGGTGATGTCATGGTTAGACCAGATGGTATTTTTCAATCTACCAAATGCCCAGGCTGCCAACTTTGTGCGACGTTTAATATCCTCTTCTACTGAGGGCACACTACTACCAAGAAAGACAAAGTTATTTACTTTGTCAATGGGCATTTGGTTCAGCATGATATCTCTTGGATCGTCAGACATGATCTTGCATTTTGTGGGGTTAATTTTCATTCCCCAGCTGCTGCATGCTTTTTCCAATTCATTAGTGGAGATTTGCAGGTTCTCAAAGTCCATATCCATGAGTGTGGTGTCATCTGCATATCGGATGTTGTTAATGCACATGTCACCCATCTGCACACCTGAGGCTAGATTTTGGATGTCCTTCATGACGAACTCCAGATATAGATTGAAGAGGCATGGTGAGAGAAGACATCCCTGTCTAACACCAACTAGGACTTCAAACCAATCGGTGATCTTTCCATTTACCACGACTGAGCATTTGGTTTGCTCATACATTTTTGCAATGAGGCTCACCAGTTTGGCGTCTACTCCTACTGATCGCAGACATTTCCAAAGGGCCTCCCTCCATATGGTGTCAAATACTGCTTTGAAGTCTACAAAGTTCCAATGTATTGGAATGCGTCTTTCTTTAGCCTTTTCGAAGATTTGGCGTACTGTAAATACCGCATCTGAGGTGCCTCTGGAACTCCTGAACCCACACTGTTCCTCTCTCAGATAGTTATCTACAGTCTGTTGAATTCGGTTAAGAACCATCCTACAGAATACTTTCCCATGGATTGACAGGAGGGTAATAGCTCTGTAGTTGGCTGGGTCCAGTTTGTCGCCCTTTTTGTACACAGGGGTTATTAGACCTTTACTCCGGGGACCAGTCTTCAGGGATTTTTCCTTCAGCCCAGGCAGTGTTGATGATCTTCAACAACATTTGTTTCAACATGGGTCCTCCTGCTTTCAACACTTCTGCTGAGATCTTATCCCAACCACACGCTTTGTTGTTTTTAAGCTTCTTGATGGCCTCTTCAACTTCATCTATTGAAAAGGGCAAACTTGCTGTAGCGGGGTTGACAGGTTCCGGGATGGAATTAAGTATATTACAGTCTCTGGGGAATTCTGTGTTCAGATGTTTACTGAAGTATTCATCCCAGCACTTCATTGCTTCCTCTGGGGCTGTTTTCAGTGAACCATGTTTGTCCTTGGCTGCAGTTTGAAGAGATCATGGCTTATGTTCTTTGCATGGGCTTCTTCCATTTCTTGAACGTCTTTTTCAAGAAGTTTTCTTTTCCAATGCTTCACTTGATATTTGACCCCTTTGTTCAGCTTCCGATAGCAGTTCTTGTTTGGAGCTGAGGGGTTGTTTAACATCAAGACTCTGGCTTTTCTTCTCAAGTGGCACATTTTCCTGACTTCTTCAGGTAATCCCTTCACTTGGTGAGCCCTCCTAATACCAACTGATTCTTCAGTAATTTTGTTTGTGGTGTCTCTGAACTTGGCCCACATGTCTTCTACATCAGTATCCTCCAGTTGAAGCAGGGGTTCAAAAGTACCACCAATCTTGGCTCTGAACTCTTCTGCAATCAGGGGATTGGTAAGTCTACTGACGTCATAGCTTTTTGGAGTCGTTTTCAGGCGTTTGGTTCTGACTGGTGCTGACACCACTTTAGCGATCACTAGATTGTGATCTGAGCCCACATCAGCTGAGCAGTATGATCGGCAATTCTGGATGGTACTTAGGTTCTCCTGTTGAGTTATGACAAAGTCAATCATATTTTTGTATTTCCCACAAGGTGAAGTCCATGTCACCTTTCTACAGGCTTTGTGCTGGAAGTGGGTTTTACAAACTGTCAACTTGTGGAGCATGCAGAATTCCAACAGTTTCTCCACTCTGCTGTTGATCTTACCAATACCATACTTGCCCATTGCGGGGGACAAGCTTTACTGTCAGAGCCTATTTTGGCGTTGAAATCCCCCATCAGGATGAGTTTCTCCTTCTTATTGACTTGTAGCCCATCATTAAATTCATCACTCTCTTCATCACTGTGCGTAGTGGTGGGGGCGTAAACATTAATGATGTTGAGTATTCCATCCTTCATTTTGAACTTTGCTGTTAGGATTCTAGAAGAGACGGATTCATAGCTGACAAGGCATTCAAGAAGTGGCTGTGATATTAGAAGCCCTACACCTTCTCTTCCAATGCCATCTTTCCTACCTGCTAGAAGGATGGTGTATTCATCTTTATTGATGAGTGTCTCGGATTCTGTCAGATGAGTCCAAGGATGTCAAGACCAAATCTTCTAACCTCATCAAGGAGGATTTCCCAGTGACCTTCCGTCCTATAGCGTCCTGACATTCCAGGTTCCTATATTAATACCACTGGAGCTCCTTTTCTTTGAAGGTTCCTCTACAGCAGTCTTTGTTTGAGTTGGCTGTTTTGTCACTATTGGCTTATTTGTCACAGTGCTTGTATTTGAGGCCTGCTCAGCTGTGGCTTTTGTCACATTTTGGCATTTTGTCGACTTCCGGCTACTTACGCTGATCCTGGTTGTCTTCCTTGTTTCTTCCTCTGGTTGTACCTGTGGAGATGGCAACCAATCATCCGGCGGATTCTTAGCACCCCTGCCACTCTGTTGCCGACGAGCAGCCACCGGGACTCGGGGCCTTAACGGGGGGGTCGACTTTCATGATAGGAGATTACTCGTTAAGAGTGTTGACCTGCTTTACATACTGGGCACACGGCCAATGACTTCCCAGTCGGGTGAGTTGTTACATTACTTACATAGGGGCGGGCCACCAGCCACTTGCCTTAAATATACACGTAAGGGCCCCTATGGGTTTGTTCGGTTTTCCTTCCCGTAAGCAATATTCTATAGCCTTCCAGACTGCTCCAGCAGCCTTTCAGGCCATAGGCTATTGCCCCCAGAGCCCCCGTCTGTTAACTATGCCGCAAGGCAAAGCCGTAACAGGTGGTCCGCGATTGACATGCAATCTTCGAGAACGTGGGGGTTGGTAACTACAGAGAGGCGATTAGGAACAGGAGGGCTGATGGAATTGCCTCCTGCGCCTACAACCTTAAGTATATAGTAAGAATAGCAAAGCAAGCAAAGGGTAAGCAGCATGCGGGAGAAAGGCATGCAGGGAGAAAGAGGGGCTAGGTAAGGAGAGCAAAGCAAAGGTTGGAAGTGCGCATCATGCAGCCATTTACCACCCTTAATTTAACATTTGAAATAATTATCATATTATGTTAAGAGATCAGGGGCTGTGCAATAATTATGAGCCCTGGGGGGAGGGTAAAATTGGGGGGGGGGGGGCAAGACATTTTTGGCGAGCCGAAGGGGGGGGCAAGCAATTTTTGCAAGCCGAGGGGGGGGGCAAGCAATTTTTGACACACGTTCATGCGGCGCCTTTTAAATAAGACACTCTAAAAAGTCTTAGGAAAACAGTACAGAAACGCTTAAATATGCAAATTTTCCTGCTCGCTGCGCTCGCAACATGTATATATATATAGACCATTTAAAGTTTGTAAATTTGGATCCCCAAAATTTGGCATGCACAAGGGGGGCAAAGAATGTTTGGCGGGCCAAGAGGGGGGGCAAGCGATTTTGGCGGGCCGAGAGGGGGGGCAAGCAATTTTGGCGAGCCGTTTGGAAATTTCCCCCCCCGGGGATTTCATAATTATTGCACAGCCCCTCATGAAAAACATGAAAAACATTCGCTTTTGTCCTGAAATCTTTGACGATAAGCATGAAAGTTCATTTTACCGTGGTTTGTAATAAATACTACATTATATTAACATTTTACTGAAGCACAGTTGAAAATTATTTATTCTTAAAATAAGATAAAAAATACCTCTTCACAAAACTATTAATAAACATAAAATCATTGAAAGATCCACACTGGTATTTTAACGTAACCTTGAATGTGCCTTAATAATATTATAGAGATGACTTCTTGTAAAAAGGGCCGCATATATAGCGCAATTATATATATAAAATCAATAATTATAGCATTATATCTCTAATATTTATAACTACTCCCTATTCCAGAAAAACACAGCACTAATTTGCCTTCTACAATGCATTTAATAAGGTTGTATAAAATAATTGTTTTGTTTTTCGTCCGGAGGATTTTCATGAATTGACGAGAACCCGCCCGTCAATGTAAAATTAGCATTATCTTTTCCACCATTGCTCGAGGAAAGGAAGAGGCCTTTTTAAAAGTGAGATCATGAGGGATAAACCCGGTAGATTACCACAAAATAACTAGGAAGTGATTATTATTCTGTAATAATCTTATTTTTTTCTAAAGCATTCAACAACAAAAAATGAGGCGGAGGGGGATGAAAGCCAAAACAACAAAACGCCTAATACATGTATAATAGAGATAGTTTCTTAAAAACCCATCAAAACCCACATATTTATATACAGCCTGTCTCAAAAAAAATTGTGCAAGTGAAAAGCGCCCTCTCTGGCAATTAGAAAATACCGTTGTGAAATAATGTTTACATCAACGTCCAGGGTGTAGTCTTAGCTCTCAAATGCCGTTTGTTCTGTTCAATTTGCTTGTTTTAATCTCGAGATATGTTTAGTTAAAGACGAAAGGGTAAAATCACAATTGTGCCACTTTTACTAGGGAAGAGGGCTTTACATGTAACAGTGATAGCATCAAGTTTATCAAGAGTTCCTTCGTGAAATCAAAAGAATGCATCAATTACACAATACACACAATTTTTGACTGTTTTGACTGTTTTATCATGATGCAGGAATGATGATTCTCTTTTTCCACTTAAAAGAGATTAAAAGATAAATAAATATTTCGCATTCTGCTGTAAAAATGGATTTCACATTCTGCTGTTCTGCATGTGCGTGTCAATGATTTTATCATGGTAAATACTGTTTAAGACATGTTAAAAGACAAACAAATCTTGTGCACTTATACATGTTAAAGCGTATTACTTTTTGGGAGAGATATTAGATAAAATAATGCCCGCGTGCTGATGTTGATGTGTCTAATGCATGCGCAACGAAAGGGGGGAGTGCATTAGACGCATCAACATCAGCTATCATTGATTTACATGTACAGCTCTCTTCCCTAGTAAAAGTGGCACAATTGTGATTTTACCCTTTCGTTGTTAAATAAACATATCTCGAAATTGGAACAGGCAAATTGAACAGAACAAACGGCATTTGAGAGCTAAGACTGCGCCCGTGACGTTGATGTAAGCATTATGTCACAACGGTATTTTCTAATTGCCAAAGAGGGCGATTCTCACTTGCACAACTTTTTTTGAGACAGGCTGTAGTGCAATTACATACAATATTCTCTTTTACCATGTTTACAGAAAGCCGCTGGTCCAAGACACACCTTACAAACCATTTACATGTAGTATCATTCAGGGACGCAAATCTACAGTAGAAATTTCATTTGAATGAGCATAACTCATATATAGCTGCCAAAAACCTGACGGTTGTCCGCGTGGCCTATGTTCTACTATGCAAACTCACTCGTCATTGGTTTATTAGTATTTTCATTATTGTATTCAAGGTCGTGCGTTCGCGTTGTAATTTGAAATATGCGACATACGATGGCGGTCGAATCATATACAGCTGCTGACAGCTGTTTTTATTCATATGACATTTTTACTACAAATTTGCGCAGTACCCTATAGAATAACCATCGCAGTCAGGATCGGCTCTTTCTTTGAGTTTCGTAGCCAGCGACAATTAGCATTAAATTCCTTGTCCAGGGGAATTTTTAATTAACTCATATTTAAACGAGGAATAATTATGACACCGTACAATCACGTACCGATTTAGCTAACTGGGCTAATAGTTGACGAGTCCTTGATAAAAAAAAAAAATGGGAATTGTTTGCGTGCCCTAGATGCTGCAATGGTATATTAGTTTTTCTTCATTAAAATGACCATAGTATACTCAGATCAAGACAAGACAGATGATAATTATGACTCGCGCATTAATTGCTATTATGAGTATCAAAATCATGACATTAAACCAATAATCAAACTCGTTGCTATGACAACAAATGTATTTTTGTTAGCAAAAATATAAGTGAATCATGTGTGCAAAAGGGTATTACTGGATTGAGGAAATACAAGAAAGTGTCGTGGGTTTCATTTACGTGTTAGCTTTAACCATGACAGCACGGCACTTATCTCCTGGTAAGTGTAATTATTTTACCAATATTATGCTCTTAATAGTTATTTATGCTGTTGAAAATGAACCGTTAATATTTAATATTGATCCTGTTTTCAACACCAAGATTCCTTTTTGTTGTAGTCGTGGGCGCAAATTATTCACCTGAAACAGTACTAACAAAAAACCGGTTATTGAAGTAAGTATTATAAAAGTAGATATTATATACAGGTATAAAATAGCGGGCAAAACATACTGCCATGACTGGTCTCAATTTCTGTATAGATGCACAAACATTCAGAAAGCGTTTAAAGAGTATGAAACGTATTTAAAACGTATGAATATCCACTCGTATATTCAGAAAGCGGTTTGGATAATATGTCAAAAGGCGTAAATGTAAGAAATAGACTATTGAAAAAATGCCACGCCCTGTATTGCTGGCTAATCAGTAACCATATTGCATATAAAAATAATAACCGTATGAAATTCAAGTATAATTTCATTGATTTTGCTTACAAAAGAAATACCAAAAAGGACCAACACAACAGATTCCGTTAACGCTTTAAATCTGACTTTTTCTGTTTATAGGAACGGGTTATTTTATTGAAGGTGGTAGTCAATTCATTAAAGGTGAATAAAGGTCTAATAATGGCTGAGGAGACATACGGATCTGCTGTGAATCAAGGAAAGTCCAGGGCACGTGTAGATTTTATTCATCAAGCCCAAAAATTTGGCAATACTACCACACTACATGGAATACAACACGTCACAGGAGAGAAGATCCATTTTGTTCGAAGGTAGGTGTTACAAAACTTTTCACCCTTATGTGGCAGTGACGTCAGTGCGCATTTCATTGGGCGCAGAGCAAATCGCTAACGTTCGCTTCACTCCTCGATGCGCCATGCTCCAAGTGATTCTAGAATGCTGTTAGAATAAGAAAAATTTTAATGCTAAATTATTAAACATGCTAAGGAAGCCTGATTACCTTTTGGAAATAACCGAGTGGGAGGCTATTCAATGAAATATCTTTTGTGTAAAACCTGAAGCATCCTATATATAAAAGAATGAATATGAATATATAACGATTCGTGATACCCAATCGTGATACAGTTGATGTGGTTTAGGAAGCAGAGAATTTTATTTCAATTTTATATACGGCAAAATATTTTTGAATTTAGTGAAAATGAAGACTGAAAAGATGTCAAACGATCTATGTAAAATTACATAGAACCCCGCCAAAGATTAGTGTTTCGTTTTAATCTTAATCTAATCTTTTATTTATATAAAAGGGGAAAACCCAACGTCAATACAAGAAAAATGGTAGGCTCCCTATACACTGCACTGACCGATACCATACACGTGCAGTCAAGTGAAATCGATACTATGTATTGTGCACATGTACCATATATTGTCGTATTTCTGTTTGTAGAAACAGACAATTTAAGAACAATACACATTAATGTGTTTAAGAGGGAATAATACCCTGATTTTCATCAGTACCCCTCTTCTTTTTTTTCTTGCAAATTTATGAAGTACATAAATATGTTCATCACCTCATGTCCTGAACTTATAAAATATCTCTACATACAAAGTGCTTTTAAACCATTTTAGTAAGTCATTTTAGCCCTATATATTTTTTGTTTACTGTATCCTAGTAACTCAGATGTGTGTTTCATAACAAACCATAATTTATTCTATTCAACATGTTCAAGTAGAGTACATGAATAGAATACATTAAATCCTTTGTTATACTCTCTAAATAACAGTTAATATTAACACTGAATAAATTAAATAAACACTTACACAATGGATATATAGTCATTAGTCAATTTAATACTATAATGTGTTGTTAGGAGAAGAAAAGGCTATTAGGTCACCGTATGTCAGGTTATAGGTCAATAATTGGTTCAGGTCAAATTTAAGCATCCATTTTAAATACACATGTGAGAGTCATGTGATATCATAATGAGGCATAATTTTGATATTCTGTCTTTAACTGGATATATATCGAGAAGTGCAAGGTGGATATACTAATATACCTTGGGATGTAAATGGTGATTACAATTTAGAATGCCTAGTTGAGATGGATTTCACAAATAAATATAAAATAGTTACCAAAATCACAAAAGTTAAGCTTACGGAAAACTACCCAATATGGTGGCATAGGTGACAAGAATTTTTTTTCAACATTGCTGTAGTATGGTTATGGTAACCTGTTACCTATGGCTTAATTAAGTTTCAGTGAAATAATGTCCCAAGTTAAAATTACAAAATATAGCCCAACATTGAAAATAGAAGCATTTTAACCAGTTCCTTTTTTGATAGGTGTGGAGCACCAAGTTCATGAAGTCATAAAAGAAATCAGGAACCACTTATTCCCATATTACATATCAACTTTATTTCCCTAATGTGTTAGCAACACGTATCCAAAATTTTAACGAAATCCGTTGATAGTAAGCTTTCCAAAATGAAGTGAATTTAAAACATCAGTGATGTACCACCTTTTGGCTTCTACCTTTAAAAGCATGTAAGCTACATTGATACCGATGCCACTAATAAAACAAGAAGATTTGCCCCTTCATTTTGCATATATACCACTTTGTGCAATTTTTTTTGGTAATTTCTTCACAAAATGCAAAAAAATGCAAAAAAAAAAATCAATGGGTGTAGTACCCCCTTAAGCAGATAAAATTCCAAAATATGGTACGTTTTCTGTCTTGTTATTACCCGATATATTGGAGTTACCTATATGTGTTCAAAATTTAAGATGGCTACCAACACTAGTGGAAGTTTTGGATGAGAAAACGGACATTTTGATGTGTGGATGCAGAGACTATCGCTACCCAAAAGGTAATAGTAGGCAAACGGGGACCCCAAACTGCGGGGGGGGGCACTTCCCAAAACAGGTGACGGTGCCTGCTGTTATAATACCAATGTTTTTAGACAAGCTTCTATACCCAATTATTACATTATTTTGTCCTAATACCCAATGACCCCTGTTTCTTTCCTGCTATATACCCAATGACCCCCACATTTGTTTTTCAAGTCAGCTTCCCAGTGGCTCATTTTTCAGGTTTTTTACTGAATTACCGACTTTTATTCGACAATTATATTTGAACCGAAAGGCCCCTACATTAGAGGGTTTTTAGGCACATGCCGGCACTATACATGGAAGTGCATTGATGGGCCCCGAAAGTGCTTGTCGCCCTTTCAATATCGTAAACGTTTTTTTAATCTTCTGAGATGGAGACCACCAGAAATGCTGCATAAAGTTTTTCCCTCACCTTGGCACATATACATAAGGCCTACTGAAATTCTCACTTGAAATTTAACTATTGGTGTCAGCTATGTGAATTCTGCCTGAGACACTGTACACGATTATTATAGTTATGTTTATATTGATCATTTTGGATTGATTTGTTTTGTTAGAGTCGTCTGAAACAGAATGCGGTCCTGAAGAAATGTATAATTGTACGATTCCGAAAGAAAGTAGGTATTTCTGCAATATATCCCATTCTCTCGCTAAACATAGTGCAGTTATACTGCACAGCAAACATGATCGACCTTTGCAGTACTTAAACCTGGTTAACAGGAAACTACTCCAGCAAAATCAATCGATAAAGTCTAGTCTATCCTCCACATTGAATGGTGGACTGCACTTATGGCACTTGCCAATCAATAATCACCCACTTGAAATATTTTCTAGAATTTCAGAGAGTACAATAAATATTGGCCGGTTATTTTTAATGCATAAAATTAGTGTGCATTATCTTCCCTATAAATTAACACCTACCAAAAAGGAATTACCCTTTAAATAATGGCCATTATTCCCTATGCCAAATAGGGAAATAGTTATGCAGTCAAAGTAGACATTATTTCTTCGCATTATGACACCTAATTTGTTGCAATGGTCCAAATTAAAATGAAAGTAACCCAAGATTTGAAAGTTGCAACAAAATCCTATTACTTCGTATTATATATATTATATATTCAGTATCCATTGAAGGAAATCTGTTCAACTCTCATTGGATTATTCTTTTGGTTTCAATTGTTCACGTAATGTCAAATTGAAACATGAAGATTTCAATAACTGACCAACAAGGTCATAAATGGCCTACAATTGCAAGTTGTCCTTTCAGTGGTAAAGTTAGATTCAAATTTTACTGTTTGGGAGATGTTCATAACAGATATAACGTACCCTTGGTCTTCCACTTCTTGTGACCCGCTTGGTCACAGAAACATTGAACTGGTAAAGTTTTAATATGGGATTAAGTAAACAATGACCACTGAAGCTCATTGATATGAATAATGACACTTTTTTGGCATTCTACCTCTGTACAACCAAAAATTTGAGATTTTACCTGAAAATTGTGCTTTTGTAGAATAACTCCGCAGGATACATATAGTATCACACATATTAACTGTGTATGAATGTGGTGATCGAAATATAATCATGAGGTTATAGATGTATTGAATGGAACAAATTATGCACACTCAGTACGCCACTGACCAGCTTCTATTATCATGCATAGTCGCGCTAAAAGTCGATTGATACATTTTAAAATCAGCACAATTCAGAGATACACCTTTTTGCTATGAAATTCATTTTTTCGGTCAAATATAAAGCAATAATTGTTTTCTTTAGTAATGTCAGTTAAAAACATAGTCCTTGGATATACTTTTTTTTAACAAAAAAAAATGTTGTTAAAAATAGACATGGAATTGGGTCTTTCAGTGTAAGATTTATGATTTTTACAGGCCTCAGCTTCGCCCGCGAGCCTTTTTCGGAATTATTTTTTTTTGCGTTTCAAACCAATATAATTCCCTAAAGAAAGATATTTCCCACCTCTATAACTATAAAAAATATCCGTTTTGATTTCACATTTTTTCACATGCGACTGCCAAAATGTGAAACCAGTGCTTCATTTCTAATATAACCAGCAGAAATAATCGATATTTCTATTGTGGCTTTCAAAATCATCCATCCCTGGGTTCATTAGCGAGTTGAGTTTGACAAAATTGGTAGTCGGAATTAAAAATTGATGCAATCAAAACCGTAAATCTGACAAAACTATGACATATTATAGCCCTATACATGAAGAGCTTATTTCCAAACCGTGTTAAGTCCACAAGATTCACTTTGAAGAAAATCAGAATTTTCTTTATGGCAATGAAAAAAAGTTCGATTTCTATAAAATTACAGTGAAGTGAAGGTGACATAATTATATAGGACCATAAAAATATGTTAAGTTAAAATCTAGAGACTTTTGATTTTTTTAAATGAATTAATTTGTTTTAAAAATAGCATGGACTTAACACGTTTTGACACAAAACACAATTTCTGGCATGGACTTAACACATTTTGACACAAAACATAGCATCTGTAACACAGAACTAATCATATTTTTCTCAAATTAGTCTTAAAAGATAACAAATTTATTAAAAAACATATAAAATGTGATTCTCTCTACTATAAAACACAATTTTGCCACAAAACACCTTGCATCTCAAACCCCCTCCTCCTGACTATTTTTTACCCAAATTTGATGTTTAAAATAGTTCAAAATTCGAAACTGAGCACTTGCATTTCTCAGAATTGAATAAACATCATTTCACTGACAATAAGTGATGACTTGAAATATCCATTTGTTTTATCACATTATCATAATTTCCCCCTCCCCCATGCTGCACCCTAAGTTTTTGTATACCTTTAACTTTAAATAATACCTTGAATTTATTAGCACATTTTGATAATCATACAAAATGATAATATTAAAAATTAACTCTACCACTATCCTCTAACATTAAGTCTCCCATCACAACCTCTCCCTCTCCCTCTTCCCACCCTGTTCATGTCTTTTTGGAGGTATCTATCAAATATTTGAGAAATCTCATACAAACTAGGCCTACTAATATTTAAAAAAACCAAAAAACAACAACAACAACAACTTTTTATGCAGGCCAAATTCAGGTACAATGTATACTAGTATCAGGACCAAACCAGGGACCAAACAAGAACGAAGATGCAAGGCAATGTTATCAATTATGCAGAACTTGGGCGATTAACTATTGGAAGCCCTATGCCGTGCTACTTGCCTACAAGCTGCCCACAAGTTCATTGTTTGTGGACTTAACACAGTTTGGAACCAAACTGGATTGGACTTAACACGTTTTGGAAAAAAATCGATACTTTGTGGGTCAATATTTCGGGACTTGACTAATTTTGGGGAAAAAAACACACATTGCTGGATAGCCCTAGTTACTCACAACCTATTTTCATCAAAATCTCAATTTTGAAGGTAGGTGGACTTAACACGGTTTGGAAATAAGCTCTTCACATGTATGATGTGCTTTAGAAAGTTGGGAAATATCTTTCGTTAGCGAATTATGTTACTTTAAAAAGCAAAGACGTTGACCCCCTAAAAGCTCATGGGGTGAGTTGAAGCCTGTGAAAATCGAAAATCTTACACTAGAAGCCTAAATTACACACCTAATTTTAACACCAGGGTTTGAAAAAAATATTCAGTACCAAACATTATGGTTTTCTTCTGACATTTACCGAAGAAATGAAAATTATTGCTTTTCATTTGACCGAGAAAATTAATTATGAAGTGAACAGTTAGCAGCCTGCACAACCGATTCTTTTGTTTGGCAAGGCTCACTCAGTCATTTAATGAGGCAATACAAACGATCGAATTTGGTGTTGAAATGAGCTAAATTTTTAGTTACACCTTTTCGATGTAAAATTAATTTTCTCGGCCAAATGAAAAGCAATCATTTTCATTTTTTTTTTTCAGTAAATGTCAGGAAAAATTGTAGTGCTTGATACTGTATTTTTTTTCAAATTCTAGTGTTAAACTTAGGCGTGAAATTTAGTCATTTAGTGTAAGATTTTCGATTTTGATAGGCTTAAACTCTGTCCGCGAGCCTTTTTTTGTATCAACCTTTTAGCTTTTCAAAGTAAGATAGTTCGCTAATGAAGGATTTTTCCCAACTTTCTAACGCACATCACCGTGAGCGATATATCATAGTTTTGTCAGAATTTGCGTTTTCATTTCACTATTTTAACTGCCGGCTGACCATTTTTCAAAATCAACGAGTGAAATCTAAGGCTAATACTAGCATTGTGGATCGATATTCCTGGGTTTAATAGGAATACCGGCATGGCTACAGTGTTGCTAGAACTTCAATATAGCAAAGAAATTCCCAGGCCTATAGCGCTCCTACTGATCATGTTTAACCAGAACACTCAATTGGGGATTTGGGCTACCAAATCGCTGGTCGGGCAATTTGCTTTCAATGGAAAATTGACCTGGATAAACAACAAAGGAAATATCGACTATTTCTGTTGGTTGCTCTCGAGATAAAAGTACTGAGTTAGACATTTTCGGAGTATAAAGGAAAAAGGGTAAAATAAAAACGGAAATTCTAACAAAACTATAATATATAGACCCACACGATGTGCTTTACAGAGGTGGGAAATATCTTTCTTTAGCAAACTATATTAGTTTGAGACGCTAAAAATGAATTCCGTAAAAAGCTCGCGTGCGAACTGAAGGCCTATAAAAATCAAAAATATCACACTAAAAGACACAATTTGATGCTTAATTTTAACACCAGGGTTTGTAAAAAAAATGTATATCCAAGCACCAAGTTTTTAACTGACATTACTGAAGAAAAAAAAATATTGCTTTATATTTGACCGAGAAAATTAATTTCATAGCAAAAAGGTGTATCTCTGAATTGTGCTGATTTTAACATGTATCGATCGACTTTCAGCGCGACTAAGCATTTCTAAAGAATCGGTTGTCCAGGCTGCTAACTGTGAAAAGGTGTAACTAAAAATTAGCTAATTTCAACATCGAATTTGATTGTTTCAAGCGCCTAATTAAATGACTGAGTGGGTCTTGTTTAACAAAAGCCATTGACTGACTAGTGTTCTACGTGTGCATGGTCTATCACAATCTCAGTCCAAGTCCTGAAGACTATGTTTTCACTATCCTAGCTGCTCATACTGCAGTTACTGTCCATTTTCTACCTCTACAAACAGTGTATGTTACAGGTATACGCCATAGAAGTGACGTCATAATCGGATTAATTACCATAGCAATAGATGAATACAATTTTTGAATAGACCGCCCTGCACTACAAGCCGATTGCACTTATCACCTGTGTATGTCCGCAAACATAGATTGAATACAATACCGCTCTTTTCAAAGATACTTATCTTACAGGTGCGAGTGATCAGCCTTTCTTTGACATCTATGATTCAATGCATCGGTACCGCGTGAACGTTGTAGGGCAGGGTGGTATAGTCAAAATTGTATTCATCTATTGCTATGGTAGTTGATCCGATTAACTACGTCACTTCTAAGGCGTATACGCTGGCGAAGTTACGTAATAATCGGATTAACTACCATAGCAATAGGTGAAAACAATTTTTGAATATACCGCGCTGCACTGATACTTTCACGGGGTACCTCTGCATTGAACCATATCATGCTGATCACTTGCACCTGTAAGATTAGTATCTTTGAAAAGACCAGTATTGTGTTCAATATACGATTGCAGACATACACATGTGATTAGTTCAATCTGCTTGTAGTGCAGCGCGATATGTTCAAAATTGTTTTCACCTATTGCTATGGTAGTTAATCGGATTTATTACGTAACTTCGCCAGCGTATAGGCAGAGAGTTGATATTCTTGAGAAGGCACTCTATTCACGTGGTTTCTTTTCCAACGCTAAAAGATCACGAATTTTGGTGGTTTGCAAATGAAAAGTGTCCGCACTATCGATTACGTAACTGTTATGAATAATTTATTAGGTTTTTCAATGCAATCGCCTCGACCCATTAATACATATTATCTGTATTATCAAAGTAATTGGAATAGCAATACGGTGAGTTCACTGAACTACGCCCTAATACTGATGGAGTTTTAATGGCGCTAATCCTCTCCATACACAGATGAACAAATACAATAGATGAAGGTCAACACGTATGACCTCCTATGTGACATGTTATATGTGATGTACAAAAACTTGAATATCATAAAGATCAGTATTCGTTTGTGCATATGAACTGCACGTTTACGTTGCTAAATATTACTCATTATATATTATGACAAATAATGGTATTATGACAATACGGTATATACATTGTATATAAAACCATGGAGGTATATAAATAAATGGAGAATGATCCAGCCAAGCCTCTTTTGTACTACGTTGGTTATGACCAATTATTGTTGAATAGGCAATTTCAGGTTTATATTGATTATGCTAAGCTGATTACATTGTGAAGTCTGTTTCACTGGCCATTGATTTCAATGGGGTAAAATGAAGTTTATACTTATTGGAAATTAAGTGCTCATGTTTCATAAAATTTTGATATCAAAATCTCATTTTCGCCAAAAATTGAGTGCTTAAATTGCATCAAGAAATCAGTCTTTTGAAAAAAGAAACACCTTATCTGTTGTCATCTTGTGACTCCCACATTTTGGTCATGAAAAATTGAATTATGACTTTTTTTTTCCAAAAGTTATGACCCCCGTATATTTGGAACCCCTCCTCCAAAGAAAATGATAGACTCCTAATAATATTAATAATCATTTAGGCCTAAATACTGATAATTATTTATTATACAATGAGAAGTTTAATGATGATGATTTAGGCGGCCTATACGATTTCATGACAATAGGCCTTCAGAATTAAAAGTTCAATAACATGACATATCCGTCATGGCACTCAATCAATTTGACCCGAAGCTTCAACCAAAATCACGATTATCATACACTAAACAGTAAACTATGAGAAACTGTTTAAACAAAGTATATAGGGCCTGTACATTCCGTAAATCAATTTCTCTCTAGAAAAGATTGTCTGATCATCACTTTTGCTTGAATTCCGAAGTACTTCCGGTAAATTTTGCTCGCTCGTAAGTCGTAACTCAAATGGCCCAAATTGGCCCAACATAATTGTTTCACAATCGGAAGGTAAAAACGTTTTGCTTTCATTTGCACTATATTTGAACTCCCTCAGACCCCCTTAAAAGCTTGATATATGAACATGAAAACTAAGTATATTTGTCAAGTTACGGCACAACTAGTGTAGAAAACAGTTTCATAACTTGAGAACAGAACATCCGAATTTCGTCGGGTTTTCGCACGATCATACATTGAAACTATAAGCTATCAAAACTGGTGACTTTGAACTAGCTGATTGACTAGCTGACGTCATTATACAGTCTCTTTTACAAGGCTTCCGGTACGGGTCAATGTAGGGTCAATTCCTATGAGGAAATTTTGGGAGTGACAATCAATGAACCATGGTAGAGGCTCATAACCATCGTGGAGATCAATAGCTTGGCTGAAGTGGCTGGTCAATTCAAGTTTGGTGACTCATTGAATAGAGGTAACGGGATAATCTCCACTTAGGAGATTAGAATTCTGGCGATCATTCTCCATTTATTTATATACCTCCATGATAAAACGACTAATAGATCCTGCTATCATGGCGTCAGGTCAATGTTCATCATATCCCGTATATTTCTTAAAATTCACTCATATTTGAGACAAATTGCTGTGCCCATTTTATAGGTGCACAGGTAGATCCGTGTTGTTTTTAATTTTCATTTCTTTTTAATGAAAGAATTAAGGTTTTCCACTGCACGGGGCCACAAGGGTGATACTTATTTTAATGCTATATTTTCAAAACGAATACGTGTTCCCGGTTGGCTCTATAGCGATTTCACAGAAAAGGTATTTCTAGTACAATGCAGCGTCGGACTCCTCCGTGGCCAGCTTGATTTCGATGGAGCGAAACCAAATTGGCTGCGGAGGAGACGGGTAATTTTGCCATGCAAATGAGCTGAGTGTCGTAGCCCTGGTATAGGGCATTGCCTAATTAAAATCTTGGATTGTAATTCATTCATGCATGTAAACTTGTGAATGGCAAGCCGAGTGTGTTTACCATGCATGCCTAATTAGTCAAATCCAAAATGGCTCCACGTCTTAAAATCAACATTGGACCTTGTACTTCATGTGTAGAAATAGTGAATATAAATAATAAATACGGCAATGATAAATTACTCCATCTATTAACGATATGTTACAATTATCCTCACAGAACAGTTTACCAAGATGATCAACTGTAATTGTAACATACCGTGTTCATCTGAAACTTACGAAGGGCGATTGTCATTTAGCTATTGGCCTGGACTACCAGCATCATTACAACTAAAAGAAATATATCCAGAGTATCCGGATAGGACTTCACAAAGGTATTTGTAAGAAATAGTTATTTTATAATTAACTGATCGTTTTAATTGCGCGTCAGTGTTTACTACGTAATGACATCAGTGAAAGTGGGTAATGGTGAATCCAACGGACGAGGACACAAAATACATCAAGGATCAATAAATGATACAAGAGGATACCTTGAATATACGAACAACTGAAAAGAAAGAGAGCAAGGTATACCAACTTGATGTGGGGAAACAAAATACAGACTAGACGGTATGCAGAAAGGGACAAAAAACTACAAATGTAGGCATAGAAGTACAAGTGATGAAAATCACTGTGCACATAATTAGACATGAAAAACCAAACAACCAATGTAGGTGCAGGCAAAGTTTGATGGCCAAAAATGGCCAATTAGCCCACAGAAGTGTCAGGAAAACACACTGTTTATATGCCTACATTTGTTGTTTTTGGTCCCCCTCTGCATACCGTCAAGTAGTCTGTACTTTGTTTCCCCACATCAAGTTGGTATACATTGCTCTCTTTCTTTTCACATTATCAGCGGTTTATGTTGCAAAATTAAGATTCGTTCAACAAGATATTCTCCGGGATCTTTATAGAATAAATGCCATGGATAGACCACTTAGAGACTAGACTAAGCTTTTCTCCAGGACAGGGGAGGATTAGGTTTCGAAAGCGGACACGTGTACACATTTCGCGCCAAATAGGACGTTTGGCTATTGTAGGATCTTGGGCCAGGCCCCAGGTACCCACCTCGTCGTCGAATGTTTTTCAAAAAGGAGCAGAATTGTCATAAAACTATCCAAAATGTTTTTAGGGCACGGTCCCATCCGTCCTCCTGGATCCGCCCTTGCTCCACGAGCAGTACATGTGGACGATATCTAAATAATCGAGTTATGTTAGTCAGAGTTCATCGGTTCCTTTTTCGCAAACATCATATAACCCGAGTGTAGATGTTAGTTCTTCATTGCGTTTATTCGTAAAATAACGAAATTAATAATATTAATGTTATTTTTGTTGTTGTTGTTTGTAATTGCCTCATGTAAATAGATTGGTTTTTGGTAATTCATAAACAAATTCACGCAGAAAACTGACCATATTATAATATTGTACGAGGGTCATTCAATTAGTTCTACCTTCACTCTTATAACGTTGGTTATGTACATGGTAGCTTCTTCCAACTTACTTCTTGCTTGAAAATGAAAAACGTAAAACGATTGTCCGCGCCGGTCATATTAACGGAGCATTTCTGCTGTCCTGAATCCTGGTTTCATTTTATTACTTTGCTTAAAACAAACGGTAAAAAATTAAAACACCTCATCAGCTACATGAGACCATAGGTTACCACCATGGAAAATATGAATGTTCTGTACTTGCAGAAACTGAGATATGAGGGTGAATGACCCTTTTATTATATATAATTGTAATTTCAGGGAAAATCTCCTTCGAATGAAACTCTATTACGAAGAGCTTAGCTACACTAACGTAGAACAGTTCCCGGCATATACGTTAGCTGATCTGGGAAGTAAGTGTTGCGAGCCCGGGTTGCCAGTCTCAATGCTCAGGTTAAACAATGTTGTGTCAATTTCCTTAAAGTAGATTTGTTGGACTCCGTACAAAATTGCTGGCAGCTAGCTATCTATGCTACCAGCAATTTACCGTTTTAACAGAATGCTCCTGTTTTTTCATAAGCATGTAAACATCTCAAAAAAGTAAATAAACCCCCTTAAATAATGGCCATTATTCAAAAAGGGCTATTGTATTACAAATCTGTAAAATGCGTTGGAAGCAGAATTTATTTCTTCGCATTGTGACACCTCATTTGATACGATAGCCCAGAAAACAATAAAACACCTGTCAATTTAATGTAGTAAGGTCCAGATTTGAAAGTTGCAATTACATACAAATATTTACAATACAAAAACGCTCAGATATCATTACACAGATTTCCTTCCATTACACTGAATACAAAATCAATACAATTTACTGCAACTGTCAAATCTTGGGTTACATTGATTTAACCAATTGCTGCGAATGAGGTGTCAAAATGTGCAGTGCAGAAATAAATTCTGCTTCCAACGTATTTTACAGATTTGTACTACAATCACCTGTTTTTGAATAATGGTCTTAAGGGGGGTTAGTTACTTTTTTTGAGATGTTTATATAGCATTACCTTCAAACATGTTAAAAACGACAATAGACATTTTCGATAAAGCTGTAGTTTTACGCCTGTCAGCTGATACATATTTACAAAAAATCCGTCTGTGACTTGTAAAAACCACAAGTTACCGTTTGAAACAATATGCTTAAAAAACGCAAATAGGAAAAATGAAACTTTAAACAGGGTAATGAGAATACAAACAAGCATAAAGCCAAATAAGATTATATATTATATAATAATAATAATAATAATAATAATAATAATAATAATAATAATAATAATAATAATAATAATAATAATAATAATAATAATACTAACACTACTACTACTACTACTACTACTACTACTACTACTACTACTACTACTACTACTACTACTACTACTACTTTCTACTACTACTACTACTACTACTAATAATAATAATAATATTCTCCTTTATTTATTTTAATAGGTGATGTCGGTGGAACTCTTGGTTTGCTTTGTGGAATGAGCTTGATTACAGTTATCGAATTCCTGGATTTTTTCGCTTTAATGCTTTTAAGATATGTTAATACAAGAAGTAGTCAGACAAAATAGCAATATGCTGAGATTTCTTCTTACCTTGTTTCAAAATACTTAGTAAATCGTTAGTAAAGCAACTTAGGGCCATTTTTGCCAACGTTTGTGACAAAAATATGAAAACGTTGAACTGATTGAGATGCAAGTACTTGCACGTTCTAAATGACACGGTCTCTTCAATATGATTGTTTGTTGTTACATTTCACTGTTCAGGGCAGCTCACGTGACACTAATTGCAGAAAGTAAAGTGTGCTTGAGTTGAAGACAATTAAGATATTATAAGAACTTGTACATAGGGTCTATATGGTATGCCGATTACAAAAAGCTACTGAAACAAAATTAATAATGTGCGGGAAAAAAGTCATGGGCCCTTATACAGGTGTCAAAATACAAAGCTGCTTAGATTGTGTATTCCTCGGGTCATGAGGATTTAGAAAGCTTTGACCTCCAAAGGGGTCAAATGTGAAAAATTCAAATTTAGTGGTGTGGCCAGAAAGCAAAAACCCCGGTGGACTTGAAAAATGTACTATGTAAAAAATGGTGACTGAAGAAATGCGTTGTGCTTTGAGATCTCACGACGCCTTTTTTAAAGAAAGTAAAAGCTGAAATAGACGAAAGATTCTTTTCGATTTCGCTATCAGGACTTCACGGGTTCATGAAAAATATGAATGAGAAAATTTCCCCCTGACAAAATTGAAAGGGGAAATCGGGAAGGTATTTTTTTTCTTGGTACCACTTTCATGGAAACGAAAAATTACAACAAACCTCGGTAAAAACTCCTTCCTACTAAATAGAACTTGAAAGGGTAAAATGGTAATAATAATAATAATATGGAAATTTATAATGCGCAAGTATCCGTCAGAGCCGCTCACTGCGCAACAACAGGATTATGACCACAAAAGGGAACATGATGAACAGAGCAAATACAGAAAATATACAACATACCATAATAAGAAAAAACATTTTACACTACAAGTCATCAGCAAAAGCGATATTAAACAGATGTGTTTTTAACAAAGATTTAAAAGAGTCCAAAGTAGTACAGTTTTTAATGTGAGTTGGTAGATTGTTCCAAAGTTTAGGAGCACAAATGACAAAAGAACGGTCGCCAAAAGAGTTGTTAGATCGTGGTTCCTGAAGAAGATGAAGATTGGCTGAACGAAGTCCAGTGCGCCCAGGTATATAAGTGTGCAGAAGATCGGCGATATATGACGGTGCAAGTTCGTTTTGTGATTTGAAAACAAAAGTGAGGATCTTAAATTCAATGCGTTGTTCAACAGGCAGCCAGCGCAAGTCAATGAGAATTGGAGTGATGTGCGAACGTTTATTTGTGAGAGTGATGAGGCGAGCGGCACCAATTGAACCAATTGCAGACGACGAAGTTGTGATTGTGGAAGACCGTACAAAAGAGAATTACATGTGTCCAAGCGAGATATTACAAGAGAATGAACAATGAGTTGAGTTGCTTCTGTTGTGAGATATTTGCGTATCTTGCCGATGTTACGAATTTGATGATAGGCGGCTTTGAGAGTGGACGCAACTTGCAGTTTATGAGACATGTCAGAGTCAAAGATGACACCCAGATTTCGTGCATCACAAGATGATGTAATTTGCGATTCTCCGATGACAATGTTACTAATGATGGATTTAGATTTCTGATGTTTAGAGCCGATGATGAGAAATTCGGTTTTGGTATCATTGAGTTTAAGAAAGTTTACACGCATCCACATTCTTATTTCCTCGATGCAAACTTCAATGCGAGAAATGCTTTGAGAAGATTCAGATGGTTTAAAAGCAAAATAAATCTGAGTGTCATCTGCGTAAAGATGGAATTGCAGATTGTGCCTTCTGACTATGTCACCAATTGGATGAGTGTAAATTGTAAACCACTGCGGCCCCAACACCGATCCCTGCGGTAAGCCGAATTCAAGTGTGCATGGCTCCGACATAGAGTTGCCGATGACAACACGCTGAGAACGATCGCTCAGGTATGATTCGGCCCAGGATAACGCAGTGCCACTCAAGCCAATATAATCATGCAGCCTTTTCAAAAGAATTTCTGAGTCAACAGTGTCAAATGCTGCAGATAGGTCTAACAAAATAAGAGCACAGATATCCCCACTGTTCAATGCACTCAAAATATCACTCTGGACGCATAACAAAGCAGTCTCAACACTATGACGTTTCTTGTAAGCAGATTGATAGCATTCTTGAAGCTGGTTTCTTTCCTGAAAGTCTGATATTCTTGCTGAGACAATTCTTTCAATGAGTTTGGAAATCCAAGGCAAGTTCAACACGGGCCGATAATTTTTCAGATCATCCTGATCGAGACCCGACTAATGATCCTACTATTAGGCGGTAGAAGCGTTAAATCAATGTGCGTGTTAACTGACGCTAACAATACGAAACATGAATCAATGGTAGTTTTCATTAGATTAAAGTGCTAATCAAACCATGTCGCTTTGCTTGATTTCGAATTTCTTCTTAGTCTTCATTAATTCCGTTCGTATGATTTGATTCTTCAAACTTTTGGGGATACGAGCGTGTTAGTTTTCTGGATGAGGATTTGCCCCCCCCATGGTCCCGAAGGCTCTGAGTCAAGCTCTGCTGGTCTCATTTTGACATATCACGTGAACTTAACAAGCAAAGTCAACCATAATCCCCTTTACCTATAGCTGGCATATTTGTCAAAAGTTAATAGCCAATCTGTTTTTTAACGGTGACGTGCATGGTACCAAGCTGTACCACGGATTCTGGGAAAGTATTGGATATTTTCAGACAAAATCAGAGACAGTTTCGAATAAAGAAATTTTGACAGATATGGGACATGGTTGACCTGGTTTGTTACGCCTATCCTATAAGCCCCTCATACTTACGGTGTGGCGTGGTGTGATTTTTGTGACCTGTTCTTCTGTGTAAAATAAAAAATAATATTCAAATGCAATCTTCTCAGCTATTTAATAGTAAATAGCGCGCACTGACGGTAGTGATCATATAAAAAGGAACATCGTGTGTCGTAAATCAGGTAAGATTCTCATTAATTTATCTTTGTTCTCCAAAGTGAGTGATATTTTAGCCATTATATGAGGCCAATATGAAGACAAAATTAATACACTAAGGTAAAAATTGTTTAGAAACAGTGATTCCTTCCCGTTCAGGCACTGCGTGTACCCGCGGGTACTCATGCTCGCCGTACATTTCGCGAAATTAGGAGGTATTTTCGGACAATGAAACGTGATTCGCGAAACACAATAAAAATGGGTCATTGTTCATACCACTTGCTCGCGAAATTGAAAAGAAGGTGCTCTTTATTCACAAATCACATATTCAGTTCAGTTACCTGCGCGGGTACCGTGCTTCAATATATGCGTTTCCATCATAAAGGGGTATATTTAGAAATATTGTTCGCGTTTTAGCGAAAAAGGGCATTGTAGAAGGGCAAAACATTCGCGAAATCGCTTAAAATAGGGGTTTTATCCTTAAAAGTTCGGGAAATGAGATTCAAAAGGATGTGTTTTCAAAGTTCGCTGACAAGCATGAGTATCCAAATTCCGTGGTTGGACCGAGCGCTTTCGGTGAGTCCTATCCCATATTTTGTTGATCTTTTAAATCAGTAATCTCCTCTTGGGATTGTTCTTCAGTGCCATGAATGCTGTTTTTATGGTCTGGTGCAGCTGCTATAATATTTGTAATTCTTTAATGTCAATATTTATTATAATAATTGTTTTGAAATTTAGTATATTTTGATGTTTTCCAAAAGATGTGCAATATTTGGTAAACGTTATTATTTTGTGTGCAATTTGTTTTTGATGCCTTTTAAAATTCTTTAAGTGTTCAATCTTTTTAATGTTTTAATATGTATAATTGCTTTGTAATTTTACATGTAATTTGGCCATTTGGCCACGATATGTGATTTAATAAAATACCGATAATAATAATAACTTGGGTCCACCAAAAGGCTTCGAGACCTTTTTACAAATCGAGTGGGACGGTCCATTCTCAACTTAGGGCATAGACCCTATCCAATTTAACAAAACAATCTGTCCACCAATCTGTCCTGCCATTTCAATTGTTATACCGTTCCGGTTATTGGATAGGTTCTAAAGGTGATGATGGTCCACCGGTTTTTGTTACACGAAATTATATGGCGCGGTTTGTTTTATACCTTAATAAATAAATAAATAAAATAAATAACGTTTTATGCATAACATTCTGAGCAATATTTTTTCCTAAACAATGACATTAAGATTATGGATTTCGTTCTTATTTCAACTGGTTTACAATGTAAATTGAGTTTTGTTTAATACCATCATTCTTTCCCAAGAAGTGACTTTACAAGAATTGTTTTCTGTAACCTGATTGTTTTAAATAATATTTTCTTGTACAAAAGTTCTTTTGTTTCCAAATGTCCTTCTCATAATTTGTATTCAACAAACAAAACGAAATAACAAATTGAAAATAAATGTGTAGTTTTATAATAGGCATATAGGCCTACACCTTCTCAGACCCATTCGCACAATAAATAAATAAATAAATAAATAAATAAATAAATAAATAAATAAATAAATAAATAAATAAATAAATAAATAAATAAATACGCACGGAATGTATTTATATAAGCTGGGCTTATTTTAGAAAACCTTAGTTTATAAATAATAACGTAGTAGGATTTCAACACAAATTAGGCATACTGGCAAATATTTTACTGGACAATGCTTCATGATGCGGATGGTCGAATAAATACTATCTCTGCCCATTGTGACATATTGATTGGTACCCGACGTTCTACGGCTTTTTATAAAAATATCGCGGGAAAAGACCAAAATTGAAAAGAAATGGAAATTGAACTTTAGAATTTGAAAAGTATAAATCACGTTAGGTCTAAGGCTGTGCTAACACTTTTCTTTGATGACTTTGACCACAATTATATATTTTTCAAATATCTTAAAAATTCAAGAATCTAAGCTAATTGAACAGACAGCTCGAAATGCTAGGATACAACACACAATTGACCAAATATACAACTTCCTGTGACCCGGTTTTAGACCACAAAACAAATTTTGTAACAAAATGGAGATGGTATTGCACTGAGCGCTCGATTGTGACAAGAATGTCACAAACTTGTCTTGTTTGGAGCATTTTAGTATAAATAGGTTAAGGAATAGTGTGATGATTGAGGACAAGCGAGGGGAACTATTTTTTGTAGATATCTATATAGAAGAACAAGATCAGTGGATGGAATGAATGCTGCTTGCAAAAGCCATTGATCGTTATGTAGAATACCGTATGAAAGTGAGCGTCAAGTTCGAAAATTATCGGTCAAATTTTAGCCTAAATTTATACCGGGTATTAATCTACGAAGGGGAGGGGGGTGTACCACCCCCTAAGATTTTTTATCCGTTATAAACAAACACATGCGTTTACGCCCAAACGACCTAAGCAAATCGTAGATCCATCCTTTGCGTTAATTTTAGTGATAACATTTTTACCCCAGCACCTTACCCGGGGGGTCATTTCGCCCTTGTGAAATTATTCAAAGAGATCCAGAATTTTTACTCCTTAGTGAGGTGAAAATAGTCCTTTACTTCTATATTTTGGAGAAAATTCGGTGGTATTCGCATTTTTGTAGAATTTATAGCCAAAAATCAATTTTGCCTATACTTTTGTACTGGTTTTAGGAACAATATATTCACGAAATAACTACCGCGATGTTACTCTGACCGTGACGTTTATTTATATAGAGTGATCTCAGCCTGATCAACTTTGCATAAATAGGGACAACAGTTTATAAGATCTTTTTTGTCCATATTCATCTCCCTGCCTGCTCAGTCCTTAATTGCTTCACGGTCAATGCCCGTGAGATATATTACCCTGATATTCATTATACACATGACCTTAGCCTATTCAATTTTATACAAAGGAATATATGCATGGATTTGTAGATTTTGTAGAGATTTTCAACACGCTCCGCGATATTATAATGACACCAAAAACTCGAAAACTTTGCAAAATCGTCGTATATGTACATGTACGATTATGAAGATTATCATTCATCCAGGTATAAATAACTATGAAATTATTATAATCTGATCTACTGGACTTACGTTTTTGTGAGTGGCAATATCATACTGCAGTTACTGTCCGTTTTCCTATACACAATACACAGTGCTCTTTCCCATTGACGCGTGACCTTTACAAATAGCCCTACGTTAACAGTATGGGGATATGACTAGTTAACGTCGCTGTGTGAAAAATAACCGGCCAATATTAAAAGTACTCTTCTAAAGTTCTAGAAAATATAGTTTTTAACATGTCCTAAATTTTAGCTAATTTAGATGTTTGGAAATATTCGTACTTTGGTGTTTTAGTTAATGTTATAGGTAATAGTACATTGCCTAGTTAACGTCGCTGTGTGAAAAATAACCGGCCAATATTAAAAGTACTCTTCTAAAATTCTAGACAATATAGTTTTGTAACATGTCCTAAATTTTTAGCTAATTTAGGTGTTTGGAGAGGGTCGTACTTTTGTGTTTTAGGAAGGACATGTAAACGACAGATAACACCAAAAATATGAAGAAATTATTTCCAAACCGTGTTAAGTCAAAAATCATTATGTTGCTCATTTTCAAGAATGCTGGTTTACAAAAAGCACGCCATTGTCTGATTTCGTGAACAAAGCCACACATAACATTGTTTCCTTTCGTTTCCTTTATAATCGGTTACCCAACTGAAGCTATGAATACCAGCTTTATTGCGATATCGCACATGAAAACAGTCACTTGTGCACAACCTGAGAAGATCCGATTTAATCAGTTGAGCTGTTTCAATGAGTGTTATCTTGGTTTAATAGCTTTTAATGGGGTTAAGTCCTGCAAAGGTCGAGATGAATTCTACTGTAGACATGACTGCATCATGTTTCACATCCTATCTTGGATGCATCATCAGGCCAACTGATGTTAAAGCAGGGGGATGACACCCTTATTCACATGTTTATTTACAACGCAAACCTATATTGAATCCCGGTGGTTTGCGAATAATGAAATGTCTGCATCCCAGGATCAATTAAACCCTGGTATGAATTATTTTTTTTATTAGCTTTCGCCATGATCCGTTTTGCAATAACATAAAAGCACTTCAAATAACAGCCCGTTGAGTTCATTGAACTACGCCCTGAAATCGATGGAGTTGTGCCTTATAAAGAAGCTCTCCCATTGACCTCTATTCAGGTCAGTGAGCTCTCCATACACAAATGAACAAGTACAATAGGACAAGGCCAGCACCTATGACCTGCTTAGTGACATGTTATTTTGAAGTCTTCTAAAGCTTAATATCTTGAAGATTAGTATACGTTTGTGCATATGGACTGCGCATTTATGATGCAAAATATTAGTTCTTATATAAAATTACAAATACTGGAATTATGACACACGGTATAGGTGATATATAAAACGACTAATAAAATCATGTCATTATGGCGTCATGTCAAAGGTTCATTATATCCCGTATGTTTGTCTAAATTAATTAATATTTTGAGAACAATTTCTACACCCATTTAATATGTACTCAGGTGGAACCCGACTTTTTTAAATTTTCATTTCTTTTTATGTAACAAATTCAGGTTTTTCTATTGCGCGGGGCCGCCAGGCAATACAAATTTAGGCTAACATTGAATAAACGCGGAATTAAGAATAGGCGTTTCTAGTACATACAGCGTCTGACTCTACCTGAGGACCTAGTCTGAGTCCCATGGGCTCCAAGAATGGCTCTCCATACATAAATGAACAAATACAATGAAGGGTCGCCATTGCTCTCCATACACAAATGAACAAATACAATGGAGAGTCCGACTGCCATGCAAATGAGCCAAGTGTCCTCTCAAGGTATGCTCTGTGGTTAAAGCGGCAATAGTTCGTTGACCTGTGAAGATGTTACGTCACAGGTCGAAGATGAGCCCAACCTCTGAGGGATCTTTTTTATCGCTGAACAATAGGCCCCTGCCAAGTTGTGTCGTAGGCCGCCTCCCTTATTAAGCGAAGGCTCCTCCCGTTTAACATAAATCGCTTCCTTGACTCCTCTTGCATACTGCAGTTACTGTCCGTTTTCCTATACATAATACACAGTGCTCTTTCCCATTGACGCGTGACCTCTACAAATAGCCTACGTTAAAAGAATGGGGATATGCCTAGTTAACGTCGCTGTGTGAAAAATAACCGGCCAATATTAAAAGTTCTCTTCTAAAGTTCTAGAAAATATAGTTTTGTAACATGTCCTAAATTTTTAGCTAATTTAGATGTTTGGAAATATTCGTACTTTGGTGTTTTAGTTAATGTTATAGGTAATAGTACATTGCCTAGTTAACGTCGCTGTGTAAAAAATAACCGGCCAATATTAAAAGTACTCTTCTAAAATTCTAGACAATATAGTTTTGTAACATGTCCTAAATTTTTAGCTAATTTAGATGTTTGGAAATATTCGTACTTTGGTGTTTTAGGAATGATATGTAAACGACAGATAACACCAAAAAATATGAAGAAATTATTTCCAAACCGTGTTAAGTCTGCAAACCACCATGTTTCTCATTTTCAAGAACGCTGGTTAACAATAAGCAGAGCTTTGTCTCATTTCGTAAACAAAAGCCCACACAGAATTGTTCTCTAGCGCTCGCTTTATAATCGTTCACCCAACTGAAACTATAATCCCAGCCATTGCTCCATTGTACGTGTAAAAGCAGAAACATATGATGTGTGTATTTAACCAGAGAAGATATGATTTAATCAGTTGAGCTGCTTTCAATGAGTGTTATCTTGGTTTAATAGCTTTTAATGGGGTTTAAGTCCTGCAAAGGTCGAATTGAATTCTACTGTAGACATGACTGCATCATGGTTGTCAAATGAATGATTAGTGCTATCTAAGTGCGTGTAAACCGCAGAGTGCTGGCTCTCTTATGTTGGTACATGCGCTTCGCTAGAGTCTGTTTGGTCTCCCCTATGTAAGGGACGCACCATTAGATTCTCAGGGTGGGGGTAGGAAGTTTTTTTTTTAAAAACTTCACCCACTACATGAGCCAAAAAAACAACTTTCCCCACCAACACTAAAAAAAAAAAAAAAAAAAACTTTCCCCACCTAACTGTTTATAATGCATGAAATCTTGAAAAAAAAAGGTGAACCAGAGTACCTAAAATCGTGTACAAAGACACTTTTTTTTTTAAGTCGACCCCAAGAATTCCGAATCTGACATTAATTTGACGTTATTGTTGGCCCAAAACCTATTTTTACAAGACGGCGCCACCGGCCGCCATCTTGGATTTCTGGGTAAAATTGATGTGGCAGTGTCAAAATTATGTCAGACTCGAAATCTTTGTGGTCGACTTAACAGAAAAAGTGTCTTTGTACACGATTTTAGGTGCTCTGGTTCAAAACTAGATTTTTCAAGATGGCGCCGTCGGCCATATTGGATTTATGGATTAAAATGACACCGTAATGTCAAACTTGTGCTTGACTTACCCGAAAATAACTTGGTACATGATTATAGGTGCTCTGGTTCAAAACTTTTTTTCAAAAATTTTTCAAAATGGCGCCGGCAGCTATCTTGAATTTTGGCCTCTAGCGAAAAAATGCCGGGATTTTTGTGAGGGACGCGGGGGCTAATTTATTAATAAAAGTTCCACAGAAGTCAAATCAATCGTCAACCTTACTAGCCAAAGAATGGTCACGGACTTGGGGTATTGGGCCTTATTATATAACGGGTGTCCTAAAAACGGTGATTGCTAAAAAACATGTTTCACGTATTAGGGTATCGTTGCTTAAGTTGAGGTTCCATTTTTAGGGACCCCCGTTTTTTTAGAATTCCATTGGGCTAAAAAACTTGGTGCCCAAAACAACCAGGCGCGTATGTACGATTTGGTGATCTGGCAGCATGCATGAACTTCTCCGGGGATTCTTCCTTTCATATCTTCCTTACATTGCGGAACCGTGCAATCGGCGAATGCCATGTCCTGTACAGTGTGGTCCAAAAACATTAATTAATGTTGATTTGACGGTGATATATAAAAATTGCTGAAGGAAATTTGGGAGTACTGTTTTCTTTTACTGTGAATATATTTAAAGTGGAGAATTCACCATAATGCCCGCAAATTATGCCTTCATTTGCCTGTATTTAGTGTATTTTGTCATAAAACATGCATTATTTTAGAAATAAGCAAACAAAATAGCTTTATAACATAAATAATGCCCTAAAAAGGAAAAAAAACCAGCAATTTTTCCGTGCAATGGCAAAGTCGCGCAAATACGTCGCGCAAATACGTGACTATGTGAAACGGCAAATTCTTCAAATTGAAGATATAGGTGATCGGCAAATACGTCGTTATGTGATACAGACATTTCAAGGTTTTGCAAATACAACATAATTAAAGTAATTAACATCTTACTAATTAAGCCACTTTTGAGGCATGGTTTATCGTGAATATAATTATTATATAGAGTAGAACATAACAAACAATTACACCAATTTTCTCAAAAATGTTAAAAATGTCGAATACGTCAGTATGTGATACGGCCGACGAATTAAGCAACATAATTCATTTCATATTTGGGAATATTGAATTAAGCATCTACCCATCTGTACAACCATTCACCGGTACCAAACAACTTGGAGTGTTTATCTTGGAAATGCGAGGAGGAGGGGATTGAACCAACCCTTATCAAAGCGTGTAACATCCGATTTTAATTTAAAAGTTGTACGTGGTCAAAAATTAAAGTTACTCCGATTTTCATCTACCCTAAGGCACAAGAGTACAAATTGGAAAGTGGGAGGACCCCCAAATAAATATCTACACGTAAATACCCAAATTGATAGAAATGTTTTGATTTGAGAGATGTGTCGACATGCTGGGTATCTGTCCGTTGATATGGACACGATTGGCGCATGTTAAAACACGGAACCTAAATTATACCTAACAAACAGACTACCGTAGTAAAAGGGCATAACATAACACAACAAATTTGCGTTATTTCAAAAGGATCAATAATTGTTGTATTTGGAAGAGGAAGTCTCGAAAACGGGGACCCCGAAAACGGGGACCCATAAAATCATCCCATAAAGCTGACAAATTTTTATAGAGGGTCCCCGTTTTTCAACTTTGGAATCCCCGTTTTCGAGAGTTTCCCCCAAAACGGGGACCCCTATTTGTTCTCTCTATTTCAGGACTGATGAGTGTCCAAATCTCGCCAATATATTCACCATGGGTATACTAAGGCCTAAAAAATTGTTTGATTGGCGTAACATAAAAAAATTAGGGTAGGTCGGTCGGCATTTTTTACACACATTTTAAGCTGTAAATTACGTATGATAAAGGCCTTGGAACTTTTTTCCAAGTCTTTTTAAGGTTTTTTTTGCAAAAAAAAGGGGAAAATGTCTAGGGTCGCGCCTATTTTTAGGGTCGGTCGGGTTACGCCAATCAAAAAATTTGTTTTTGGGCACCTTATTGGCATGACTTTGTGAAAAGCTTCCAATTTCACTCTTGCTAGATTGACTTCACAATTGTTTTGCTAAAGTTACGCCCAGCTCAGAAATAAAAGCACAATTTGCTTGGATTTTATTTTATTATTGTTTTCTGATATGCACGGGATAAAATGGTGAGCGTATATTCTTTGTTTAAAATACAAAATTAGGACTTATAAAACACCAAATAAATGCTGACCTTTGTATGCGTTCAACCAGTTTACCGTGTGTCTTAGAACCCGACAGACGGTGACATTTGACCATACACTAGGATCCACAACATGCTCATCTATCATGGGAACAGTTCTTAATTGCAATTCTGGGTAAAAACCACATGTGCCTGCTAACGGTCAAAAATTTTTTATTGCATGAGGTGAAAGGGCTTTGGTAGTAGGTTACAAAAAGTCACATCAAAAATTCCTCCGGAGCTTGTTGCCATAGCAACGGCAGTTTTATGATTTTCGTGATTTTTGCTTATTTTGGGGTGAAGATAAGGGAGAATATGTACTTTTCTGAATTGCTCCTGACTTTATATTTGAGGTCGCATTTAAAAAGCAACCTTACCACCATAAAGTATTATCTTAGTGCTTTCTCCAGATGCAAAAAATATTTCAATAATATTTCTCCATGTGCAATTTTAGGGCTGGGCAACATTGCCAATTAAGCACTTTTGAAAAAATGCAATTTTTACCCTATCTTTGAAGTCTAAAAACTAATTTTGCTTGAGCACCCAGAATTATTTCCTCTTTGATGGTACTTGAGCAGACATTGCCCCTTTCAAAGTTGGTAAAAAATCTCTGGGGCTATTTGACCTGTAAAGCCAGTGTTGCCAGAAAATTTGATAATTGTCAAAAATGCATTTTTCGAAATAATGCATTTTTCTACATGTTACTCATGTAACCTTTAATACCACCAACTTAATTGAAATATTTGCACACTTTGCACACATGATTAGACACACACTGCAACGGAAGCAACACTTTGCGGCTGGGGACAAGTCCTGTCCTGCAAAAACCGGTATTGCCAGAAAATCTTACTTCATTAATCCAAATTTCCAATTTGTGCATTTTACAATATTATGTATTCGGTTAAGTTTATACTATCAATGGTAGTTGAATATAATGTGCATTTAAACATCATCTGATACAATACATGTTCAGACACATGGGCAAGTTTCTCGACAGGTGGCTTAGTAAGCCTTAGGCTTAGGCGACCTTGAGGATACTATAGGCTAAAGCCTAGTTTTGACCCAAAATAGTAATTTTTACATGGACATTTTTTGAAATATGACAAATGCATCTTGGAAAGTGTATCAGTTTATTAAGATGGATGTTAAATCAAAAAAGTGACCTATGATTTTGACCTATGACCTCTTGCAATTCATAAGTAGGCCTAAAATGCCGGTTTTCAACGATATTGTTCATTTTGGGTAAAATGGACCCTTTTACCATTTTTAGCAATTTTTGCATTACAAAAGTTTTAAATTACACTTAACTTTATTGATAAATAGGGCTTCTTTAATTTTAGGCTATTGAGAGAATTCAACAAGTATGCAGTTTCCATGGCAACGACCATTAATGCTCATTTTTAAGCAAATATCTGTGAAATAGAGCTAATTTCCCAGTAAAATTAGCAAAAAATTGGCGTAAAAGGCAGTTTCCTTGTAAACTGGCATCTCTTTGAATTCTCCTAATAGCTTAAAATGTTATGCCAATCAAACAATATTTGAGGCTTTATGATAATCCTGTTAATGAGAATACACGAAACTGCTGATTCTTGATTACGAATCCACAAGGCATAGCCGAGTGAACTCGTATCAAGGAATAACAGTTTCAAGTGTATTCGCTGATTTAAACCATTGCTTTATACTAACAATACGCTCTAAAACTGTGGATTCTTGCATAGAAACGTGTCAAGTGTTCATTCGTAGAAAATAATCTTCAGTAATGAATAGACGTCATAGCAATGGTTTAAGTATATTTTCCAGACATAATTTGTGTGATCTAGCCTGTAAATATATCAGATATTTTGTGTAATCTATTATGAGAATAATGAGTTTTAAACCTGACTCAACAGGCATTCGTAGACTACATCTACACAATTTTTAGCGAAACATGGCACAGAAGGCTAACAAAGAATCGAGGCTATATTGTAGATGAATCCAATTTCATGCATTCCTACACCTCAATGGCAGCCATAGCTGGCCATAGCTGCCCCCCTTAGGTCTATCCCACCTGAAATGTGAAATGATGTTGCCTTGGCAGTGGCGGATCCAGGGCAGTCAGAGGGGGGATTTGAGAAAAAATAGAGAAAAATGTACGAAATGGAGTGACCCTCCCGTCCCACTCGGGCCCTGCATATTGGCGGGCCCGCAGTAATTTTCACATGATTTTAGGACGAGGACCCGCCTTCAAGCAATGCCTAAAATAATCGCCTTTCCTCCCTTTTCTCTTCTCTTTTCCCCTTCCCCTTTCTCTTCTCTTCTCTCCTTTTTTTTTTGGAGGGGGCAGCCGGAACGAGGGGCCGGGCCCACTGCCCCTCCCCAATTCCGCGCCGGGGTCTTGGCAGGGATATGAAACTGCTCTCCCTTCCACCCAATGATCATACCATGATACTTTTGGAATGGCAATTTTTAACCAAATTGATAGCATATAGGCCTACACATACAGATAGAAAATTATCTTGAGGATTGTGTTAGAAACAAGGGGAAATCGGGAAAATAGGGAGTGTTTTAATTGCAACAGCCTATCATGACCCACTAGCTTCTTCACCATCAGTTGGATTATTATTTGCATTGTAAACATGGTAAATATTGTCTGCACGGTTGTTTCGATGTGAACACATGTGATGTTACCTTTCCACCCTGGACAAGTATATCTTTAACAGGTCCTGTATCAACGTAAAAGTAGAAGTCAAATTGATGGTATCAGAACGGATGTCTTAATTTAGGAGAGAAATTCAATAAGGGTGTCAAATAATGCAAATGTCAATATTGATGCCCCCATGGGAGTTTTAAGTTTATATTATTGCGCGTATCATTAATTTTACATGGCTACGTTTTCAAACAAATGCACGCATGTTTGACAAACTCAAAAATTACGGGTAAGCCTGTGGGTAAATTAATTGTCATATAATCTGGCAATACCATCATTGCCTAAGTTTCAAAACCTGTTTGTGATGGTGGTTAAAAAGGGTCCATTTTTGCCCAAAATGACCAAAATGACCAAAATCATTAAAAACCTGCATTTTAGGCCTACTAATGAATTCCAAGAGGTCATAGGTAAAAATAGGTCACAGAAAAATATTGTGATTTACTTTTTTTTGATCCAAACGTCCATCTTAGTAAGCTGATACACTTTTTAAGGTGCATATATCATTTTCCAAAAAATTTCTGTAAAAATTACTATTGTGGGTCAAAAGTAGGCTTAGTATCCTCTAGGTCGCCAAAGCCTAAGGCTTACTAAGCCACCTGTCGAGAAACTCGCCCATGCGTCTGAACCTGTATTGTATCAGATGATGTTTAAATGCACATTATATTCAACTAACATTGATACTATAAAATTAATTGAATAAATAATTGTAAAATGCACAAATTGGAAATTTGGATTAATAAAATATGATTTTCTGGCAATACCGGTTTTTGCAGGACAGGACATGAACCCAGCCTCAAAGTGTTGCTTACGTTGCAGTGTGTGTCTAATCATGTATGCAAAGTGTGCTAATATTTCAATTAAGTTGGTGGTATTAAAGGTTACAAGAGTAAATATGTAGAAAATGCATTATTTTGAAAAATGCATTTTTGAAAATTATCAAACTTTCTGGCAACACTGGCTTTACAGGTCAAATAGCCCCAGAGATTTTTTACCAAATTTGGAAGGGGCAATGTCTGCCCAAGTACCAACAAAGAGGAAATAATTCTGGGTGCTCAAGCAAAATTAGTTTTAGACTTCAAAGATAGGGTAAAATTGCATTTTTTCAAAAGTGCTAAATTGGCAATGTTGCCCAGCCCTAAAATTGCACATGGGGAAATATTATTGAAATATTTTTTACATCTGGGGAAAGCACAAAGACAATACTTTATGGTGGTAAGGTTACTTTTTTAATGTGACCTCACATTTAAAGTCAGGAGCAATTCAAAAAAGTACATATTTTCCCTTATTTTCACCCCAAAATAAGCAAAAATCACGAAAATCATAAAAACTTCCGTTGCTATGGCAACAAGCTCCGGAGGAATTTTTGATGTGACTTTTTGTAACCTACTACCAAAGCCCTTTCACCTCATGCAATAAATTTTTTTTGACCGTTAGCAGGCACATGTGGTTTTTACCCAGAATTGCAATTAAACCCTATACTACATTTGTACATTCATCCTTTGAAGATGTGGGTACACAAACTCATACTCTGCAACTTGAGGGTAAATTTTGCACTATGATTATGTAATTGAGGTTATTGGACTATGCCATTGGGATGAGACACTTGTGGTCTATAGTGATAAGATCAATTAACGAGGCCTCTTAAACTGATGGCCATTGTTTGCTAATTACCATAAAATCTATATACCGTAGCGGTTATTGCCAAAGTTACAATATGGTGGCACAATTGGGCGGCAAACAACACGGCATACTAATTATACATGTTCTACATTGTTGTATTTTAAAACACTGAAGACCAAAATTGACGTAAATGCCATCGGAACTGCATATGTGTTTAGTTGAGTTGTAATCACATTGATTTGCTTTCGTCATTTATGTAGTGATGCGAGAATGGGCTTAATTTTATGGCAACCAGCGTTTTGTTATGTTCCAATACATTTGGCTCGCGTGCATGTGAACTTCACATGTTCAGATAATACAAAAGGATGTTACCTGAGGTCTTGTATCGAGGATGTTACATTAATGAACATTAAGAAATAGATGTCTCGATGATATTTATATGGACATTGAAAAAGTCCTTTTGGATCTCGTCAAATTGAACCATCTTTATTAAGACTTTCAGTATATAAAGAAATAATGTATCACAGACATTACGTTCATGCACAAAACATCACATTCTTATTATGTGAACATTAGGCCGAGTAAAAAAAATACATGTTTCTCGTCCGCGCCCTCCTCCCATTTTGAAGATTTTTCAAATTTCTTTTTATTTTGTAAACTTTCAGTTATAACTTGTTGAAAAAGATGTTTCAGACGTTGAAACTTACTTTGTAAATGCATAATACATCATTTCAGAAGAGTTTTGTGATGACTAGAGGGGCCTACCTCTCAAAACAATAGAATAAAAAGGGCCTCCTCCTTTTTCTCAGATATCAATCTGTATGTCGAATACCCAAAATATGGTGCTTAATACAGGTATTTAGCGTCGTTTTCCAATAAAAAATAGAAAATTAAAAGCCCCTCATCCTCCTAATTTTCAAAAACCCGGACGAGAAACATATTTTTATTTTTACTTTGCCTTATATGCCCATAACTACATAGTTACTATTTTACTATTTGCACGTCAACATATTTTTGTACTTCGTTTTATTCAGCACAATATCAATGCTTAATAACTAAATAATGCGATCAAGCAAAGTCAGTGGAACCTCGCACAATATTCAAATTAGGATATAATGCAACAAACGCAATATTTCCTTTTCATTCCTATTGTATCAGCAACTCTGTCATTGCTCATATCTTTACAACTAGTTGTACCATTTCTACCCTAGAAAAAAATCATTACTATTAAATCTCAACACCATACAAATAACCCTTTCACGTCCAGGCTCACATTGGGCGCCCCATTCCTGTTTTAAAGGAATTTTTATTAGGCCTGATATTACAAATGTGAGTTGGGGATCGGAAGGTCTTAATTTCTGAAAGTAGTAAGGACTTATATATTTGTCCAACATATCCCCTTTTTCGAGATTGACCCAGGGTAATCTCGAAAACGGGGACCCCCAACACGGGGACCCAGTAAAATCTCTTCATAATGCTACAAATACACTTTGTTTGAGGGGGTCCCCGGTTTTGGGATCCCCGTTCCATCCTTCCTTTACTTCCATCATGCATGAATAGATAATCATGACAAAGTGCAAATTCATATTCTACAACATGTCAAAACTACAATACTCAACCAAATTAAAGGATTAGACACTGACCACCAGCATGATCCGCATTTTATGTTCTGTTCTTATGGTTCTGCTAACCAAATGGGACTTAAAATGCAATGCGTTCTGTTGCCCGATCATTGTTGAAGGAAATGACACTCATCTGATTAATACAAGAATTTGAAATAGCAAACAGTAGGTGGAATATTGAAGGTGCGTCCATGCTAGCAAGTACACATGGTAAAATTGAATACAAATAAAACATTATTATCACCTGCTCGAGGTCAAAGGTATAATGAGGTCAATCAGAATCCACCGCCTGGTATTCGTGGCTCGTGAGCCACAGTAGCTCTATTTATATTTTGATGTTATGAACGGCAATGTATAAGTCTGCACAAAGAGTAACGCAGCTGTCATATATATGCCTATAACTTCAGCACTCATAATTGTTTTCACAATATTTTAAAATAAAAAGAAGGATGATTTATTTACACGCATTTTGATACCAAATATATCCAATTTTGTTCAATATTAACAATACAGCAGTGTTTGAAAACACAAATACACGAATTTAAAAGTTGCAGCTATTTGTATTGATTTGAAGTAAGCGCGAAGATGTTAGAGACATTGCGACTTCCAAACGTAGACATCGGACGTACGTTGATCTATTCAAAACCACTCTCCTGTATCGAAGCGAGGTCACGTATTTAGCTATTTTGAAGATATTCCACGTGCGAAATCGACGTAGATACATCGTTGAGAATGCACAAAATTTGTCCATTTCACAATATGTTAAAGACAGTCAAGGATAATGAACATACGAAGGAAAGTCTAATTACTATTATGATCCTTTTTGTTTGTAACATATCATTATAATAAAGGTACAGCGATGTGTTAAAAATGGACTAAATTTAAACGCAATATTCATACGCAGAGATTGCCCATTGAAATGTGTGTGATACTTTGCGTACAAAAAATGACATTGCGATTTCCCATTTTGGATTTCAACGTAGAATAAAACGCAGATGCTACGTTGAAATATGCTGATTTTACCTCATGTCTAAGTCCATGCAACGAACCCAATTTTCAGGACGAAAAAGTCTCATTTTGAAAGTAAAGTCATGATGTAGTGATCTTTAATCTACCAAAATATATGTTTTTGGGCAACTATAATATTTGGGGAGCACAAAAAAACAATTAAGTTTAATCAACATGTAGGTCAAAATTTTAGTCAAAATCAAAAGCGGCCTGTTTGAATTAGGCAGAGACTCAGCTGTTATTTTTTTCAATCACTATGCCCTCTATCGACCTAGATTAGATTAGATCAAATATTATAGTCTTCATTCCAGCTGACTTGTTCTCCTTCGTGACGAATGAGCACAATCCAGTTTGGAACCGAGACTAGCAATATTTAACACCGTATTAACGTACGTAAAAACGTACGTTCCACGTGCTGCGTTTGGAACATCGCAATTTCTCTAATGGTTGGCTATACGTGACACAGTTATGGCATAATAACCATTGATCGCTGTAAACTGCAACTTTTAAATTCGGGTATTTTTCTTTAAAAGCACTACTGTGTTGTTAATATTTGACAAGTGGGGTATCAAAATGCGCGTAAATAAATTGTCCTTCTCTCTATGCTGTAATAGTGTGAAAACAATTATTAGTCCTGAATCTATAGGCGTATTTATATCTATAACAGCTGCGTTAATTTTTGAAGACTTTAGTTTGACGTTACTTCAGCATTACATGAATCTAATTGCTTAAAAGTTGATAATTGACAGAGGCGCTTGAAAGTTATAAGCGTATCTAAATCGAAGTTACAGTTTTTCTGGGACACCCTGAATATTAAATACGAGACTAAGAATAATTTAGCACATGTAGAAGTTGTGCACAGCAACTTCTTTTCAAGAAGGCATTTGATTCTGTAATGTTTTCAATTCTATGGTAATATTGTATTCCAGAGGGATTGGACTGAGGCAACCTTTGTAAATGTCAACAATTGAAAATTTTAATAAAATTTGTATTATATCCAGAATTTCCCATTCAGAATGCAATTTGGTGTGTCTGATATGCTCTCAGGTCCCATAAAAAACTTCGTAAAAGTGGGTAACCTTAAATACATTGAATTATTTGCCAATCAGACTGAACAATGCGGCAAAGTGCAAAAACAGAACAGATTGTCTTTTTGTAAAACCAGGTCATGCAATGTTTGAACCTTTAAAAAAGTAGCATAACTCAGAAAACACAAAACATTTTACTGAAAATATTGCTCTTTTCAAAGATACTAATCTTACAGGTGCGAGTGATCAGCATGATGTGAACATTTTATAGAATTATGATCCATATGTCTTTATCCCTGTTCTTTAATAATCTGTGTACAATGCAGTGGAACGGCGTAACGTCTAATGCAGGGTAATACATTCAAAAATAGTGTAAACCCATTGCTATGATATTTCATCCTGTTACATCACTACTTTTACGGCGAAATGAAATTGGTAACCTGATAATTCTTTTTTTTCTTCTTTTTTTTTTACTTCTAGGGCCATAGAAGCTATATACTTCATGCATTATGAGTGCAAACACGTCTTCGGTGAGTTCCACTAGAATTATAACCTTAATATAGATCATGCAAGATAGGGTTTATTACTGAAAATCACTTTAAAATTCACTATTTGCTGCATATTGAGTGCTGTGATTATCAGAATAATGCTAAAACGGAGGTCATTTCAAGGTCACCACAGGTCAACCAAAGGTCAAATGGGGGTAAAATTAGTTTGTCAAATTTAAATATAAATGAGTATAATGTGATGTTGATATGATTCAAAACATGATAGAATTCATTTCAAGGTCATCAGAGTTCAAAAAAGGTCAATTTTGTTTATTATATTAAACTTTTTGCAAACATTTTTCACGAAAAGATAATTTGGTCTAAAGTAATTTCAAGGTCATCAGAGGTCATTTCAAGGTCATGGCCGGATTTCGTTGTCTTACAAGACCGCAACATATCTAGTTAGCAACTGCGTAGTTAAAGGAAGAAATTTTCATTGTTTTAAATTATCTACTTTCATAGAATTATGACCAATTATTATAGTACAATACAATACAACCAAGCATTTATATAGCGCCCTCCAAGGACCACATAATAGGATCATATAATAATAATAAAACAATAATCAATGCAATTCTACATAATAAACATACAATTTCCAGATAAGCAAAGAATTAAACAAACAAATGAGTTTTTAAATTGGTTTTTAAGATGTCCACATTTTTCGCCTGCCTGATGTTGATTGGAAGAGAATTCCATAGACGAGGACCTGCTGTTTGAAACGCTTTGTCACCGGTGAGAGTCATGGTTTTCGGAACAATGAAAAGTGTTCTGTCAAGTGATGAACGAGTGGCGTACTTTGGTTTGCGAAATGTGATCAGTTCTTGCAGGTATTCCGGAGCTTGTGAGTTGACACACTTGTATGTGATGACAAATAGCTTGAATTCGATACGCTTAGGATCGGTAGCCAATGAAGATGGCTTAACAGAGGGCACTAGATGTATCACGGCCAACCATCAGTATAAGTCTCGCGGCTCTATTTGGTAGGCGTTGTAGACGAGTTAGGTCATATTCAGTGGCTCCAAAAAGCAAGGTGTTACCATAGTCTATGCGAGAAAACACAAGAGCTTGAACAGCCAGTTTGCATGTGTCCGGATCTCAAAAAAACGACGAATCCTGGAAAGATTGCGTCGGGGATTGCGTAGGTGAAAACTGCCGCACTTCACAACTGATGAAATCTGACTAGACATGTTTAAAACTGGATCAAAAATGTCTCCAAGATTCTTCAGTGTCAATGTAGGCTCAATGATGACACCATCAAGATTTAGCTTGATACCCGAAAAATTACTTATGAATCTCGAAGACGCAGCAATATATAACTCAATTTTTTTCCTGGTTTGGCTGCAACTTGTTTTGTGACATCCAAGATTTTATTTGATGCACACATGTCTTGAGTCTGTTAGGAGCTCGCTCACACTCATCAGGAATTCGCGGGTCGAATGAAACATACACCTGGGTATCGTCTGCATAAATATGAAAACTGACATTGTTCCTGCGCAAAATGTCCCCAACAGGATGCGTATACATTGTATATCCCCTGGGTCCTAAGATGGATCCTTGCGGCAGGCCAAAATTCAATACATGCTCGTTGGAGAACTGTCATGAAATACAAACACGGTTTTTCCTGTTTTTAAGATAACTAGCAAACCACTTTAGAGCGCAACCCTAAATATGAAAAGTATGACAAAGTCTGTTGACAAATATGGCATGATCGATTGTATTAAATGCAGCTGATAAGACTGCATTCTTGTTGTCAATTGCTGAGACAAATGTCATTCTTTACCCTAAGCAGGGCCGTCTCGGTAGATGGTTTATAAGCAGATTGGAATGACTCATTTAGGTTATTTTAATTGAGATGCTCAGTTAACCTATTGGAAGCTACCATTTCAGCAACTTTAGCAACAACCTTGATATTTGAGATGGGCCTGAAGTTCTTAACAATATTAGGATCCATACCCTGCTTCTTAATAACGAGTGTTATGATAGCATCTTTTAAAGAATCGGGAAAAATGACAAATTAAATGACAAGTTGACAATTTCAGCTAAAATTGGAATGAAAAGAGTCGAATTGTCTTTGAGAAGCCACGTCGGTATCGCATCGAGCAGACACGATTTATTAGAGCACTTCTTGAGAATGTGATCGATCTCCTCAAGGGTAGCTGGCTTCAATTCATGAAGCTCCGTAACATCATGACTCTCAATACAGGGTGTATCAAAATTAAGTATACAGTTTGAAAAATGCCGCAAGATTAAAAAGTGTGAGGTCTTTGGTCAAAATTCTCTAGTTGATAACTTAATCAAAATGTTGTCCTCCTACAGCTGAAAAATCACTGGCGTGTAACCATTAATAAGGATTTGGTGGCTACTTTTGTGAGCCAAGTACAAAAAGCAGTTTTTTTTGTAGATAATGTATTTAGCGATAGTCTTTTGTCACATTGATAATCGGGTCTGTGAACATTTTTCAAATATCTTCTAAGTAACAGTTAATTCTATTGGCAACCATTATATACGAGTACTGAATCTGCCCTAAAATGATATTATAACGTAACGACGTAAATTCAATAATTTATTTACTAAAACAATGAATATGTGTATCACACACAATTAAAATTTAACCTTACCTTGGTTCCTGCACATCCCTTTATTAAATGAATATTTTTATTAAAACTAATTCACGTTCGCAGAATTGGTGGTTGAGTAATGGACAAGTCACACCAGGAAACAAAGGACTCTCACCTTGGAATCCAGAACATGTGGCAAGCTATCGAACCGCGAGAAGCGAGTACGACAAATATGCATTACGACTACGCATAATGGCAATCATGTTGTCAGTATTGTTTGTTGCGGTAATTGTTAACCTTGCTTTAACTGTATCTGGTAAGTGTTTTTTTTTGCGATTGTTTGATCGGTGATATAGTCACGGCTGTGTCTTTTTCTTACACGTTGTTAGTCCAGCTTCGGCTGGATTCTTGTAGTTCTTCTTCTTCTTCCTTATCTATGACTTTGCAACAGGGCATATATATATATATTCTTCTTCTTCTTCTTCTAACAATTGGTAGATTTTGTTTTGGCTACGGCAATGGGTCATTTAACCATTTAATTGGTGATGCCATAAAATCAATTTTCTCTCATTTAATGAAATTGATCATTAATTTTGAAATACTACAGTGTGCAGTATCATTGTAGATTAATCATTGAAAGTTTTGAATGTGAATTCAAAACTTGTGACATGATATATTGTTGGATTTGATTCATACAAAACCCGTCCTTCCTTTATTTTGCAAATTCTTCAGATTTGACGAAAGACCAAAGTATCGTTGGAATGCAAGGGCCAAAGGGAAATCCAGGTAAGGTACTTTAAAGCATACCATTTTAGAATACATAATATGTGACCGTCCACGGCGAATGAGCCGTAAATTCCTCCCCGGTCAATTTTGTTTTATTTCGTGTTTAAAAATAAACATCATAAACTTAAAAATGGTATATCATTTGACTTCAAACGATATCCAGAAGCGAGGTTATGGTTTGTTAAACTTTGCTCCTTCAACAAAATTATAGCTTTTACATTTTTACATGTGTCTCTTTTTCCACATTGCTGGCAATATATATCAAACAGTCATAATTGACGGTCATTTCAAATCATCCCCAAGTCAACGAGGTTTAAGAAAGTTCTCTCATTGTTAATTGTTGGTTATGCATACCTGTACAAAATACAATGCCTGGTAACCCACCACTTGAACAGGATTTAGCAAAAGCAAACAAAAACCAGAGCTATTAAAAGTTCTATAGCCGGCCATCTAAGGTAGAAGCTTATTATCCACTTCAACAATAGGATTATTGATTAGTTTTTGACTATCAAAATAAGACGGAAGTCGGGCCAGCTTAAGTTATCGATGAATACGACCTTCGTACACATTTTACACCGTAACACAGAATACAATTTAGGGAATTTACGGCTCGTTTGTGCTGCCGGGTCACATATGCTTTGGAGTTTTCATCTTACAAACTCAAAATTATTTGACACTGACCTGACAGTTTCGTATGTCATGAACGACTTACTTCTTCATTGGTATCACATCGTCCTCTTTGCTGGTGGTAAAACAGCTCCATCATATTGTGGCGTGGGCGTGGTCTTGAGGAGAGTCATGCACTTGACTTAATAAACAGTAGCCCCGTCTCTATTCATGACGGCAGCTCCTCTTTTGCGGATCCATATTGATTCTCTGATGTACCAGTATCGCATCACACTCCTTCTGTCTGTTTCATACTGCAGTTACTGTTCATTTTCCTATACCATTGACGTGTGACCTCTACAAACAGTGTATGTTAGAGGTATAGGGCATTGCCTAGTTAACGTCACTGTGTGAAAAATAACCGGCCAATAAGTAATAATTTTATTTGTACACTGCATAAATTGTGTCTTACCTGAGGACACTATTTTAAGACGCGACTTTGAAGCCAATTTTTAGCCATGTCCTTATGCAAGTCATGTCTTGCATGGAGACATGGCTTGTGGAAAGACAGGACTTTGAACTATGTCCTTATCCAAGACATGATTAGCTACAAGACATCAACAAAGTATGTAGCTAGCCTTAAGTCATGTCTTATATTATAAGAGCAGAATGGGACATGTCTTACTTCACGTCCTAATTAAAGACACATTATCGAATAAGTGACTTCTAACAAGTCACTAATTCTTCGAGTCGTGTCTTATCGCAATTTCATATGTCTCTAAACTAGACATGACTCATATGCATACAGTCCGTCGGTCGCAACACATAGTGGCGTATAGCCATTTTCCAAATTTTCCGTTTCACATAGTGGCGTATAGGATTAGAGCTAGCTAATATCCTATAATAGTTATTCCTTGTTAACTATTAAAGATACAGTTTAATAGTTTGAACCTTTAACTTTAATTTCAAATGGAATCGGGTCACTAGCAGATAACAGTGGAGGAGTATGGACTCCGTTACTGGTAGCATATCCTTCAAAAACGTTTTGCTCGGAGAGTATTTTGGCCTTCACGTACGCCATTATGTGTTGCGACCGACGAGTATAGCAAGCTAAGCGGCTCAGAACGTGGGACTAGCTACGCGCAGCTTCTTTCTCGTTACGTGCAGCTTATTAACCAATCAGATTCGCGGTTTTAAACACGTGGAGCTGATGTAAACATCCTCTCTCAAAAATATTACGTTGTTAATTTTTGTAAATGAAAATATCTGTAGTATATCAGCAAAAAAATGGTATAGGTGCTATTAAAGTAATATCTGAACAGAATGATGATTGTTCTATATTTAGGGGGCTATCATTTTCTTCGGAAGGGGATCCCAAATATAGGGGGTCATACTTTTTTTTTTTTTAAAATAAGGGGGAGGTGGCCATAAATTGATAATGACAAAATGTAGGGAGTCACAAGATGACTACAGATAGTGTGTTTATTGTATTCAAAAAGACTGATTTCAATACAATTTTAGCCTGTCTAGGGGGTAAGGTGTATCGGTGGTGGGAGTCGGGGGTCATAACATTTTGATGCCGTAATAGTGAGGGCCGCAATTTATTGACGCCGACTTTTTGTAAATTTAGGACCCCCCCCCGTTCCGAAAAAAATGATGACCCATTTTACTCTCTCCATATTTACACAGTGGCATGTGATATCGCTTTCCCTGCAATATCTTTACACAGCGCTTTACATCAGTAGTAGTTGTTGTTTGACCTTCATATCCCCTGCACCGCTAATACAGCCCGAGTATAAAGTTACTTGCTATTAAACACGGTGTAAATTTGGAAACACTAAATAAATATGCTTTGTGTCATTTTAGCCAGGCATTAGCAACATGTTCTCTTGACACGTGCTGTGATTTGGCCTCCTTTACCCGTTCGTTATCTATGCTAATTCCGTAAATTAATTACAAGATAATAATTGTGAAAGAGGATACCTATAACTATACTACGCGCAGCTACCGACCCAACCACGTGATTAAATTTGACTATTTTGATTGGTCAAACAGCTGCTCGTAACGAGAAAGAAGCTACGCGTAGCTGTTCCACGCTTTTGGCCCCCTTGGCTTGCCATAGACGAGTCATGACTAACCACAAGACATGTGGTTATGATATGACGTGCACAAAAACACTAATTAAGACATGTCTACTGAGGAAATGTCTCCATGCTAGACACAATTTTTGCAGTGTACTCTCTGAAATTCTAGAAAATATAGTTTTTGTTACATGTCCTGAATTTTTAGCTAATTTAGATGTTTGGAAATATTCGCACTTTGGTGTTTTAGTAAGGAAGGGCACGGCATGGCGTGCAAAATTCCCTGTGTAAATCGAATGCAACTTTTAGTGACTATCACTCACTTGTCTCATCTCATCTCATCTCATCTGTATAGTCAGCAAGACATCATTTCTCGACGCATCACGCTAACTGTATATAAACCTCTGAATGATGCTTGCATTAAATTTTAATTTTTACTTTTGGATTGGTAGTGGTCTTTAGCTGCTGACTTGAAACTCTCAAGACTATTACAATTTACCGCCGATGGAGGGAGCTCATTCCATTCTTTTACAGTCGTTGGGAAGAAGGAGTCTCTCCAAGCCGCCACCTTCCATCTCATAGTCTGGTATTTTTGGTTATGTCGTCTCGTCTGTCTGTTTGTCTTCACAACGTAATTTTGTAGGTCAATGTCAACCAACCCGTTGACCATTTTATAAAACATAGTAACTCTGGCAATCTTCCTTCTGGTCTGCAGAGGCTGCCAGTTGAGGTCGGCCATTAACTGGGTGACAGTTCCGGGCATACGGCTGTACTCTTTCATGCAGAAACGAGCCGCTTGGGTCTGCACTTTTTCCAAAGCGTTGATATTGTGTTTTACATGGGGATCCCACGCTGAGGTAGCATACTCAAGTAAAGGACAAACAATGGCTTGGTAAGCAGTGACTTTCACCTCCTGCCTGCAGTCAGCAAGGTTTCTCTTCAGAACACCCATTGCTCTCTGGGCCTTTTTGATACTAAGACTGGTCTGTGTTCCCCCACTGAGAGTGTTGGTAATTTCTCCCAGATAAGGGTGAGATGTCACACTCTCCAGCTGCTGCCCACAGAAAGTGTAGTAAGGCTTGGTTGGAGCCCTGGTTGCTATGGACATTGAGGCACACTTGCTGGGATTAAAACTCATTAGCCAGTCCTCTTGCCATTTCTCTAAGGTTTGGAGATCCTCTTGCAAAATACGGGTGTTTCCACTGCCGTCAATAGGAGTATAGAGTAAACAATCGTCTGCAAACAGTCGACAAGTTGACCGCAGTTGATTAGGCAGATCATTTATATACAGCAAAACCACAACGGTCCTGTTACCGTACCCTGTGGTACGCCAGAAATAACTGCAGCTGGATCAGAAGCTTGTCCATCTACCAGGACGCGCTGGGAACGGCCAGTTAAAAAGCTCTCCACCCACTTGAGTAGGCTTCCGGTTATTCCATAATGGCTGAGTTTATAAAACAGTCTACGGTGGGGCACTTTGTCGAAGGCCTTTGAAAAATCTAAGATGGCAACGTCGACTTCCTTTTTAGAATTGAGTTCACTAGCAATGTCATGATTGGTTAGGATGAGTTGTGTTTCGGTGGAACGTTTCGCCCTATGTCACAGTTTTTGGCAAGGTATCTTGAAAAAATACAGTCTGTTTTATCCAGGGGTCACTTTTTTTGGGTGTACTAAAGACTTCCTAAATGAGGTGCATGGCTTGATGATGGTGGCAATGATGTGCTTCTTAAATACCCGATTGGCTCTCTCAACCACACTTTCCACATTATGGAATCACTACAAGTCTCTTGGTTTGCTGAGAAGGATCTTTGGTTTTAGCTTTGTTGGTTTTGGAAGGTTTGTCCCTGATCTTCTCTTTGACCGTCTCAACAGTCCACTCTGGGTAGCCACACACGGTTGGTGGGATAAAGTTGAGATATTGGTCTGTATGGGTAGCCTTGCGGTAAACCAGTAGTTTGACTGATCCCAGCAAACACAAAAAAAACGTTTTTAAAACGTTTAAACAGGTTATATTTTGGATTTTTGGTTTTGGTAAAATCGTTTTATAACATTAAATGTCGAGTTATATTAAAGCCATATTATTACATTTCTGTAAAATAGATTTAGAGAATAAAGGTATTGTTTGTATCCCCTGGAGTGCATCTATCGTTTCATATAACACGGGCGACATCATTATGCTAAGTAAAACAACGAGGAGAAACCGAGTTGTTTTACGCCAAAAATAATCGCCCGTGTTATATGAGACGATAGATGCACGACAGCGACTAAAAACAATACCTTTATTCTCATTCTTAAACACTTTAATTCAAATAAAAATATCATAAGTATTACATATTTTAATTTAATTAAATCCGACATTTTACAAGGAATTACCTAGGGCTTAAAATCGATCAATCCCGTTGTTTCTATGCGCCTCCGATTGGTTCAAATAGGGAGCACGCGTATCGCGTTGATGCATACGCGCCGACCCATGTGATATCATTCTCATTCAATACAATTAACGATTTGAAATTCTTAGGTACTCGGGTTCTTCATGAAAAATATATAAAATCATGAAATATAATTTAGAATTTGAATTCCAAACCTGTGACATGATATCTTGTGGTATTTGATACAGGTTTGAAGGGAGACCAAGGCGACACGGGAAATGCAGGGATAAACGGAGCTCATGGTAAGTATAAAGCAAACATTTCCAAGTTTAAAGTAAACATTTCCAACTTTCCAACCACAGGTTTAAACGGTATGAATATTTCAATTGCGCGAGTAGGAGTTTACTTACTACTAGTATTGGATCCTACGAGGAATACATAATTTGATTTAAGGTTCAATGTGTACGATTTGCTAAATCTAACGTGCATGATGAATAGCGAAGATTGTTCATGAAGATCAGGGAAAATTGCTTTCATTTCGACAATTGCTAAGGCTATAGAACCAAAGTAGCTCGATATTTCGATTGATTATGACAACATTATGAACCTTTGCATTAATGATATTGACCAATACAAATTTATCAACGATGATCGATCCGAAGATCGACAAATTTGGTTCCTGTGCCAAACACACAGAGGTCGTAAAGGATTGGGTTTTTTCAAACGGAGAAAAAAAAGGTATTTAAAGTTAAAGTTAGTCATTATCTAGCTAGAACGAGTTTGAGTATTTTATTTGCTTATCTTTAATGCTTGTATTGGTGTATTAGCCCATAGTTTCGGAAAATGGCGAACTGAAGTAAAATCATCATCAAAGCTAGGCACAAGTATGAGACTATGCTATGTTAGTGGGTCATTCATATATTAATAATATTGGTGATGCCAAGAAATCAATTTTCTCTCATTCAATACAATTAATCATTTGAAATACTGAGGTGCACGGGTTCTACATGAAAAATAAAATCATGAAATATAATTTAGAATTTGAATTCCAAACCTGTGACATGATATCTTGTGGGATTTTATTCATACAAAACACTTTCTTCCTTTACTTTTCAAAACCTTCAGGTTTTAAGTGATACCAAGGCGACACGGGAAATGCAGGAACAAACGGAGTTGATGGTAAGTTTAAAGCAAACATTTTGAAGTTTAAAGCAAACATTTCCAAGTTTCCAACCACAAGTTTAAACGGCATGCATATTTCAATTGCGCGAGTAGGAGTTTACTTACTACCGAGTATTGGATCCTGCAAGGAATGATTGATATTATACAAATATAACATGCCTATGGTGTGATAGTACAAAATATATCATGAGGTCAAATTTTGACTTTTCTATTAGATAAATAGATCAGTCAAAATTTAACCAAATGATATATGTTTACTATTACACGAATATTGGCATGTAATATTTGTTTTATATCATGATATCACATGGTTTCTTTACATGCCATGTGATAGTAAAAACTATCACACGGCTAAAGTCACTGTAATCATGATATAATACTTTTTAAACACTTCAAGTCGTTTATATGTACTTCATACATAATTTGATTAAAAGTTCAATTTGGACATTTTGCTAAATCTAACGTGCATGTTGAACGGTGAAGATTGTTCATGAAGATCAAGGAGGAATTGCTTTCATTTCGACAATTGCTAAGGCAATAGAACCAAAGTAGCTCGATATTTCGATTGATTATGACAACATTTTATGAATCTTTGCATTAATGATATTGACCAATACAAATTTATCAACGACGATCGATCCGAAGATCGACAAATTTGGTTGGTGTGCCAAACACCTAGAGGTTGTAAAAGGATCGTTTTTTGTTCAAACAGAGAAAAAAAAGTTATTTAAAGTTAAAGTTTTTCATTATCTAGCCAGAACGATTTGGAGCATTTTATTCTATTATCTTTAATGCTTGTATTGGTGTATTAACCTATAGTTTCGGAAAATGGCGAACTGACGTAAAATCATCATCCAAGCTAGGTGCAAGTATGAGACTATGCTATGTTAGTGAGTCATTCATACATTAATAATATTGGTGATGCCAAGAAATCAATTTTCTCTCATTCAATACAATTAATCATTTGAAATACTGAGGTGCACGGGTTCTACATGAAAAATAAAATCATGAGATATATTTAGAATTTGAATTCCAAACCTGTGACATGATATCTTGTGGTATTTGATACATACAAAACACGTTCTTCCTTTACTTTCCAAAACCTTCAGGTTTGAAAGGAGACCAAGGGCTATTCGGAGCTGTTGGTAAGTCTTAAGTAAACATTTCCAAGTTTAAAGCAAACATTGCCAACTTTCCAACCACAAATCTAAATTGCGCGAGTAGGAGTTTACTAACTACCGAGTAATGGATCTTGCGAGGAATGATTGATAAATCTTTTAAAAACCCTTCAAGTCGTTTATATACACTTCACACATAATTTGATTATGGCTTTAATTTCCATGATTACTAATCAGCAGAACCAAAGTAGTTCCAACTTTACCAACGACGATCAACCGAAGATCGAACAAATTTGGTTGCTGTGCCTAACACCCAGTGGTCGTAAAATGTTTTTTTTATAATCCATATCTTCAAATGAAAAAAAAACACCCCTTTTTACTGCAAAATGGAATGGAAATTTACAGTAGGTCTCTTTGACACACAAAAATCATATTTCTTCATATTCAAGAATATTTATGACCCGCTTTCAGCCTGCAGATTAAAAAAGTATTTAAGAAAATGTGTGATGTTTTCTCCAGTAGTTTTTCACTACGCTCGTTTGTTGAGTGATGTGTAAATGTTTACTCCAGTAGTGTTTTATATTATTTTTTGCGATTTTTTCCGGTTTTGGGATTTTTTTCTTTGTAAATGAAAAAAAAAAAAAAACTGTCAAAAAGCTAATGCGCGCGCTACAGGAAACACACTTGTTTTTTTGGCCTTATCAATGGATGCATAGCGCTTGTTCTCTTGTTCGACAGCGCTTTGTGTATACATCAAAGGGCATGCAAAGAGAAATCTTTTGAATTTGTATCTTCCGTAGGTTTTTGGATGATTTTGTGTTTATTTCTTGAACAATTTTAACGAATGAGGTTTTAAATCCGAGCTTAAAGACGCGGCTATTGGCTGCTGGTTCTAATTATGACATATCTGTCTTTGTTTAGAATATACAGGGGGTAAAAACTAACTGGTACGTTAATTCTTTGTTGGTCTGTATACCAAAGACCCCGAAGTAAACCTTTTAATTTAATGAGGTCGCTTTCTCATTCGTATATCCGATAAGTACTACTTAAAACCCTAACGTGACCAAAAGCCACAAAAAGCTACAACAGCGAAAACCTGCGAGCGCAAGTATTCCACGTGATGCGATTGCGTCATCATACGAAAGCATTATGGCCACGGAAATCTTGGCCGGCCAAGGCAATCCCCCGTGGCAGGGTATTGCTCTGGTGTGCACCCGAGGGGTTGGGGTTCAAAACCGCACCCGAGAAAATGAAAATTCTGCTAATCTTCTTCCTTCCTTCCTTCCTTCCTTCTTTTCTTCTGTCCTTCCCCTAGGGTTATACAACCACTTCTCCCCTCGTCGGGACGTTCACTAATACAACCACTTTTTTCCTCTCGTCGGGGCGTTCACTAATCCTACGGTGACAAAAAGCCGCAAAAAACGACAACAGCGAAAACTGCGAGCGCAAGTATTCCATGTGATGCGATTGCGTCATCATGCGAAAGCAGGTCACGGAAAGCTTGGCCGGCCAAGGCAATCCCCCCGTGGAAAGGTATGACCATCCGTATGTCTAGCACCCGAGGGGTTGGAGGTTCAAAATAACAATCGAGAAAATGAAAATTCTCTTCATTTGCTTTCTTCCTTTCTTCTTTCCTTCCCCTCCGCCAAAAGCCTCAGCGGAGTTAGGGTTATCAGTCATTTTTTAAAATAAAGATAAGCAAATAGCGCTTCACTGATTGAGTTTTCTTACATCTAGTCTAATTTTGCAAAAATAGTTTTGTTTTTGGGCACTGTTGTGTGTCATTCATAGATTAATTGGTCATACATAAAATCAATTTTCTCTCATTCAATAATTTAGAAAAAGTTTTCGGACATCTCCCATTCACCGTGTGTAGTGAATTGACTACGTAAAAATCAGACACTCATCGGTATAGGCTAACTGCACGTATCCACTCCTTTCGAAAGCCGTATCTTGCTAAACAAATGTATTTAGGCCAAAATATCACAGTTAATATTGATTTGAATATGTTATCTTCATATTACATGCAAATTTTTTTTTAAACTTAAAAAAAAACACCCCAAAACAACGACACACGTATACCTGATGTAACCAAAAATTTCACTGTTTCGTAGTTTTTCTAGGCCCGATGATGCCATTGACAATACATGGTACCATGCGTTCAGCGCTGGCATGTACAAAAGGCTGTATGCCTTGGGCAATCCGAGATATTCAAGATGGCCGCCACGTATCTCTGAAATAACATTCAAATGGTGCTTTAGTGACAAAAGGTATCATACCAAATAATTATAGTGTTTTGGGCAGTTAAAGTTTGTTTTTTGCTGATAAATGATCTTTGAATGGTGTAGAATAAGATTCTAAGGGGTGTGAAATTATCACCCTTGGGCAATCCAAGATATTCAAGATGGCCGACACGTAACTTTGAAATAGCATTCAAATGGTGTTTTATTGACAAAAGGTATCATACCAAATACTGTTCTGGGCAGTTAAAGTTTATTTTTCTGCTGATAAATGATCTTTGAGTGGTGTAGAATAAGATTCTAGGGTGTGTAAAATTGTCACCCTTGGGCAATCCGAGATATTCAAAATGGCTGATTCGTAACTCTGAAATAGCATTCAAATGGTGTTTTAGTGACAAATGGTATCATACCAAATAATTATAGTGTTTTGGGCAGTTAAAGTTAGTTTTTTTGCTGATAAATGATCTTTGAGTGGTGTAGGATAAGATTCTAAGGGGTGTGAAATTGTCACCCTTGGGCAATCCGAGATATTCGAAATGGCCGACACGTAACTCTTAAATAGCATTCAAATGAAAACAGATAATTATAGCGTATTTAGTGCGTATTAATGGTAGTGTGTGCTCAATATGTAATATATGCACGTAGATTATGAATTTACACGCTTCAGTGATCCCAAATTGCCATGATGGCGTCCCGTTGTGTAATGTATGCTCATAATAGGTAACTGTCTTTTCTTAACATATTGAATGGTTTGCATAACATATCATACTCATACGTTTCTTGTTATTTAATCTAATCATTCTTAACCATTTGCATAAAGTTTTACCTGTCTTTCAGACCATTTTAGCAATAGAATACACCAATTAGATTGAATTAAAAACCATTACATCAATACATGTGTATATATTGTCATCATGAAATATGTGACGTGTCATGTCAAAAGGAGACACTTTTGGGCAGGATCGTAAATGGAGAAATAACCAAAAATCTGCTGGTGGGTGATTTTTTCACAATTTGGATTTGTTGCAAATTTGTGATGTTATTAAAGTTAAAAATATTGTCTGATAGTTTCAGACCGGAATATAACTGGCATCTTGTATTTTTTGAGACATTTTTCAATTTAATTCCTACTTTCAACATTGTCAATAATAGTTTTAAAGGCCGATATCTCAATTTCCAATTTTATAATACCATAAATTCTTAACTCAATTTCTTCATTGGGGAAAACGGCGTTGTGGAGCAAAATATCTCTATATTTAAGATATGTAAAAATCTCAAAATTCATAACCTGCCCAAAAGTGTCTCCTTTTGACATGACACGTCACATATGTTCTTTAACACAAGTACCTGAGAATTGTAGCTATAATTGTATGACACTCTTTGAAAATACACTGTGTGAAGATATAATGATTACTGTTCCAAGGGAGTAATTTGAGTAATAGCCCACATTTGTATGGACTAAGGTTGAGTTTTGAAAATGACAAACTGGCCTATATTATACAGCGAGAAAACATTCCAACGTGCGCAGAAAAAAGACAGCATAATATTTTCTTCAGTCATTTTTTAAAAATTGAAACAGTATGCATGAGTTTCAATTTATCTTCACATACCGATACGGGAACGAATGTAATAATGCTCATCGTTGCTCTCGAACAATGGGCCTTGAGTATGATTTGTATGTCAGCTTATGTCAGCCTGAAAAATGATAAGTTTCTTAAGATTAACTATCATAAAAATTGTAAATACAGAGGTAAAACTAATTGGTAATTATGTAGAAGATGGTTCTACCCAGTCCGCCAAACGACTACGTTGATCTTCCCCCCACTTTGACTTCCAGGAATGTGGGGAACTGTGTGAACTCCAAAAGATTCAAAGCATCCAGACATATGGAAGCTTGCATATATGTACATATGTACACATGAACGTTATGCCAAAATTTGAGTATCTGATAGCAAAATGCGCGATCGTGGTGATAGCTAGGCAAATGAAATCAGAGAACGTTTAGAAATCTCGAGTGATCTTCACGCGATGGGAATTAGGCATCACAGAGATCCTGTGCCTCAAGGAAGAACAGATGATTGTGTTTTCAACCCGGTTTTCAATTCAGTGAGTGCTCCAGGTTAAAGAAGAAATAAAACAAGCAAACAAACTGTATTATTTTACTGTTTTTAGTGACAAAAGCAATGCACGATGTGATGTTGCAGCATCTGAAGAAGATGCAACTGATGAATTCCTAAAACATGCTGCAGATGTCCTATCTGGTAATAAGAGTCGCATTTGGAAACCTGCTGAATTGTATCAGGAATGTTGCACACATTTGGAAATCACATTAACTCGTGCTGATCGTAGGTGACTCAATGAAGAACTCCAAACAAACTTTACCGGGGAGCTTCTAATTCTTTCATCACAAAGTTATTCTAGTATTATCGTATTCCGTTGAAACTTTAACGCACGTGAAATGTGAAGTTATAATGAAACTGTTATAGGCATTAGCATCCAAAGAGTAGGCAAACAGGTAGTACGAGAGTGCAAAGACATTCGCATTGTAAAGTCACACTACAATGTCCCTATCGACGAGGATTTGGCTGCATAATCAATATCTGACATGCTGCAATTTCCTCGCCGAAGTTGAAGAAGTCCTTGTCAGGACTGATAGGCAACAAAGTCCTGTGCAAAAGCAAGCAATGGATCTTAAAGTGGCATTGGGTGTCTTACTCAGAGATTCAAAGATGATTATAAACCATCTGTTTGACTACCGGGTTACATGTTGCTATAATGATCGGTCCTACACTTCAAGAATTTCGGCTGCAGTTGCAGGCGCTTTTGATATTAGTCGTCAAGGAATTGAAGGCGCTCAGCTCAGGAAGGATTGGTACAAGTTGGGCAGATAATTTCGATACAGATATCAGTTCAGATATCACCAAATGGAAAGCTGTTTACCCCGAGCTGTCACTTAATACACTCCCTGCAAAAAGTCTTCCAAAATGTGTTATATTTCTACTTTTTATTTCGGTGGTGGCTATCTTGGAATTTTTATGCGATTGTAAAGAAGTAAAATGTCAAACTGGATCTGCTTAATTCTAGGGTGTACATTAATTATTGTAAGAAACAAAATCTGGCAAAAGAACTTTACCTTGAAACTAATGGTTTTTGCTTATGACGTTTAACAGCGGCCATTTTGAATTACGAGAGTGTCATGTTTAAAACTGTATATAGTTTATATTTAAAGCATCCAAAAGGAAAATAATTTACACAAGTTATCATTTATTATGGTACCGCTAGTGAATAACCCAGCTTAATTTTAGTATCCATAGCGGCCATCTTGAATATTTCTAATTGCCCTATGGTTACCAGTTTACATCCCCCAAAATCTTATTTTGTACCACTGAAAGAGTAATAATCAGCAAAGAAAACTACTTTAACTGGCAAAACCATCTAACCTTGCTCTGCCACCGGACTATATTTGACAAACAGGCCAATGGTGTTCCAATTGTATTGGCTGTGGACGGCGACATGTAAATTGAGTGATGATGTGATTGATGTCACAGCTCATTAAAGTTTGTCACTCGGTCTGTGGGAACTTGTTGTAATGACGATTTATCATTGAGGTGTACAGTACTAAAAAAAATAATATTGATTCTTCATGTAGGAATGAAAAAGAAAATCTGAGAAATATTTGAATTTGAATTCCAAACCTGTCGGACATATGATACCGTATATTGTGGGATTTGATTCATACAAAACACGTTCTTCCTTTTCATTTCAAAATCATCAGGTTTGAAGGGAGACCAAGGCAACATGGGAATTCCCGGGCCAAAGGGAAATCAAGGTGAGTTTAAAGCAAATCATTTTAGAGCACGTTTCCAACTTTCCAACCACAAGTTTATACGGCACGAATATACACAGGAGGGTGAAAGTGCATAGGAACAATGCCGGAAACAACGTCACGCTATTGTTCGACCTAGGCTACACCATTTTTAACGCATGCGTGTTCGTCAATACAGCTTTAGTCTCCTCCACCTTCACAACACGATACGTGGTGTGTCTGGAATCACACTGACGGCGGAGGAGAATACTAGCTGGTCAGACAGTTTAATTTTATCAAGCATATAATACCTGAACAATCACCGTCATTTGATCGATTTACTACAGAATATATTGTATATTCAAAATATAATTTTAATATTGTAAACCTGTTAACTTATATATGTGTGTACTAAAGTATAAGGACACGTGAATAAAATCATGTCGAAGACAAAATGGCCGCTAATCCGCCTATTGTCTAGACCTAGGATACATCTTCCGGTTTGGTTATGTAACCTAGGATGCTTATCCCTTCGTATAGATCCCTGATATACATCAACTGCGTGAGTAGGAGATTACCTACTACAATAATACAATAATACAATAATGGACATATTCGCCACTTGCACGGTTCCGCCATTATGCACTATATGCGGGGAGAGCCTCGAACTGGCAGCATACATGAAAGGAAGAATTACGTAACCTTACACAGAATGTTATATGACTGGTTCAATTCCCATTCATGTATGCTGCCAGTTCGAGGCTCTCCCCGCACATAGTGCATAATGGCGGAACCGTGCAAGTGGCGAATAGGCTATAACGCGCACAAAACAAAAAGTCTAAGCAAAACTACAGTAAACTACAAACATCTTAAAACTACAGAAGCATAAAAACCATCAACTAGAGGGCTTTATATTTTTACACAAATACGGCTATACCCGCATGTTACTTTTTTTGTGAGATGTTTAGTTCAAGAGATTTCAGTTCATGTGCACTACAATCGTGCAAATCGTGAAGTTCATACTTTATTTACTTTCAAAGTTATATTTAGTTATATCTGTTTTTATAATTGGCATTTTTGGTAAAAAAAGGAAAAATAATCACAAAAACTGCATTTTCAACCCAAATATCTCAGCTCACGTCCCTAAATAAAAATAAAATGAATATGCCTATATTGTGTATATATTTTTAAATAATAGAAAAATACAAACTGTACAAACAGTATCGTATCATTTGATTATTACTTAAACAGGAGCAAAAGGTGACATGGGAAATACAGGATTGTCGGCATTTTCAGTCAGGAAAACTGAAGACTTTATACCGGTTCCAGGTGGCAGTGTCATAACCTTTGACGAAGAGGACATAGATGTCGGCGACGATTTTGACCCAAGCACAGGTGTTTTCACTTGTCGTGTACAAGGACTCTATTATTTCTCATTTACTTTCTTTCACGAAAGTAATGATGACATGCCAACCATAATTGTTTATTTAGATCAGAATGGTGCCTCTAAGGCTATGATAGAACATACCAAACAACTCCTACCCAATGACAGGGACTATGCTAATACTAATTCCGTTTATAGTCAGAGCGTCATCTTGTCCCTAGAAGTGGGTGATGTAGTGGAACTTAGAGGTGAAACGCAAATAAACTCGAGAATAGGCCCCAACGAGATAACAAGCATCTTCAATGGGTATCTCATCCAGGCTACCTAGATCATTTTCACGTTCAATTTGCAAAAAATGCAAAGAAACTCTAGTTTACTGATCAACAATTAAAATATCACATACTAGTACACCTGGATCACAATTATGTAATAGACTTATGTTTTATATTACCTATAGACCTTTCGCTGTTTATAAAAATCCGAAATGAAACCTGCTGAATGCGAGCGAAAAAATTAACTTTATATATGAATAGCGGATGGAAGACGTTCAGGCAATATTAGCCTATCCGACCACCTCCTAATTTTCATGTTATTTATTTAATTCTGACCTCAGTTTAATAGCTTTTTTATTTAAAAATCTTTTTTTTTCGTACATTTCCTGATTAGTTTCTTTCTTTCCTCCTTTAGCCTATTTTATTCCCGTTTTCATTTTCTTACCGTGTGACTAACTAAAACCAAAATACTCGTACCTTTTTGTCCTCATTTTATTTTATTTTTTATTTATAGTAGGCCTACCCTTCATGTGTACTTTTTAACACACATCTTTTGTCTTTTTCCCGTATTTATTACGCCCTCCCTCATAGCGTGTCTACGGTCGTTCACCCGTAATATCATTCATTACGTGACTCTGCGTCGTTTATGCGCGCCATGGCGTTGTGCTGCGTTACCCGCGCGGTCTCGCTGCGCTACGCGAGCGGCTTGGCATAAGTTACGCCTGTGCGACGCGCATGGCTAGCTTAGCAACTGACTGATTTTTTGTTTACCTAGGATAGCAACGGACCACATTTTCACTGATTTTGAGACCAATTCTTGACCGTTTTCAACCAAATTAATAACAGGACATTCCCGTATATTCCCCGATCTCCCGTACGAATTTGACGACATTTGGATTGAAACTGACGGAGCCTTTGCATTGTCATACCCACACACACACATAATCACAACATTCCCCTATTTATAGTAAGACTAGCGGGATACCCGCCATAGACGTAGATCCCGGGGATGGGGATTTATCCCCCCCAATATTTTGCCAGGGGGGGATGGTCCATACAATCATCCCCCAATGTTGACGCCTGATAATGGGTTTCTGACCAAATTAACCTCATATTTGCCCATTTTAGCCACAATAGTGCAAATTTTCGCGCGCTTCGCGTGCATTTAATCTACGTTTACACCATATTTCATCAGTTTAGCTTCAAAATAGCAAAAATTTGCGCGCGCTTCGCTCGCATTTATATCATAAACTAATTCTGTCGCCAAAGGGTGCTGGATTGACTATACTTCAAGATTTTTTCCAACTTCATCCCCCAATGTCAAAAAGAAATCTACGCCACTGATACCCGCGCTTCGCGCGGGTCCCCGCTAGATGGGAGCGTTCACCATAACAGGAATAATTACTGAACAGGTAGAATCATTGAAAAGGTACATTTTATTTTTCTAAACCTGTCTCTTCTTACACTTTCTTTTTTAGTTTATTTTGCTTAGCTTGTGATTTTCCGTTTCCATGTTATTTATTTATTTAACCTCGTTCCCATTATTTTCTAAGTCTGTCCTTTCCCTTTAGCTTCTTTGTTTATTTGCTGCTTGTGATTTCCCGTGTCCATGTTTTTTTTTTAAATTCTGTTCTAATTATTTTAGCTTCTTTTTTTTTACATTTCCTGATTAGTTTCTTTCCTTCTTTGTTTCGTTCCCGTTTCATTTAGTTACTTTAACCCGTTGGCCTATTACTCGTACTTTTTTGTCCTCATTTTAATTTAATTTTCATACTGCAGTTACTGTCCGTTTTCCTATACACAATACACAGTGCTCTCACCATTGACGCGTGACCTATACAAATGATGTATGTTGGGAGAATGGACACTTGCCTAGTTAACATCACTGTGTGAAAAATAACCAGCCAATATTTTATTTATTCTCCAAAACTTCTAGCAAATATATTTCTCTAACATGACTTAAAATTACAGCTAGGTTAGATGTTCAGAAATGGTCGCACTTTTGTAAAATATGAGTGAGGACAAGGCATAGCTAGCCAACTCCCCGTGTTAATTGAATGGAGATTTGACCGAAAATATTGGTATCGGACCGCTCACTTCTGAAGGATGCCACAAAAAAACGGTAAAAGCTACATTTAAATTATTCTAAATAGGTTCTAGAAAATAAAGTTTTGTAACATGTCCTAAATTTTTAGCTAATTTAGATGTTTGGAGAGGGTCGCACTTTTGTGTTTTAGGAAGGATATGTAAACGACAGATAACACCAAAAATATGAAGAAATTATTTCCAAACAGTGTTAAGTCAACAATCATTATGTTGCTCATTTTGAAGAATGCTGGTTAACAAAAAGCAGGTCTTTGTCTCATTTCGTGAACAATGGTACACATACCATTGTTTCCTTTCGTTTCCTTTATAATCGGTTACCCAACTGAAGCTATAATACCAGGTTTATTGCGATGTCGCACATTGAAAACAGACACTTGTACACAACCAACTCATATTTTACAAAAGTGCGACTATTTCTGAACATCTAACCTAGCTGTAATTTTAGGTCATGTTAGAGAAATATATTTGCTAGAAGTTTGGAGAATAGCTAAAATATTGGCTGGTTATTTTTCACACAGTGATGTTAACTAGGCAAGTGCCCATTCTTCCAACGTACATCATTTTTAGAGGTCACGCGTCAATGGTGAGAGCACTGTGTATTGTGTATAGGAAAACGGACAGTAACTGCAGTATGTACCTTGGTATACGTGAATTGCATTCTGGGCAGGCAAGCAACAACAACAATTCCCGTTCGTATGACGAATGCTGACATGCTGTACAATGCCCGGCCCGTATTGAACGGAAAATATTTGTTGTTTTTTTCGTACCGTTTCAGAAAAAAAGGAAACAAAATATATTTCCCCTTGCAATATGTACATTTCAAATGAATATAAAAAGGTTCGGTTTAAAATGGAGAGGAAAAAAATCTTCCGATACCGGATTTTGAACCGGGTACCTCACGGGTGAAGCATGATGCGCTAACTAATTGAGCTATTCGGCCCACTACGTCCGATGTGGAAGTTTTATAAATATATACGGCGCACCGTCTCCTCAGCAGTTAGTGTGGTTCGCTTTTTCACAGAATGTGTATGACGCGAAACCAAAGTAGCTGTTGAGGAGACTCATGATTCGCAATTCATTCCGTACCCACAAATCCGAAGTAATTTCTAGTATTTACAAACTGATAACCTGTAAAAGCCGCTGTGTTTCATGATTTCTCCGGAAATACATCGACTTGGAGCGTCACATTTCAAGATAGTAATGAGAAAAATAGTATCTATCAGTATCATGTGATACCAAAACCTCATCAACAATGAAAAAAATCGGGGGGATGATGCTGTCGATCGGGTTACGGACCTTTAAGTCTTCGTAGGCCTAATCCCGTTGTCCCACCCCGTATCCCTAAACCATAACCCCGTACGCAAGTTAGCTATGCGGACCCGTGTACGCCGTGCGTGCAAGTCAAGTGGCACGCGTCGTGTATGCCGACGACGCTAACGACGGCGCGGTTTATGCTAGACATGTGGACGCGTTGGTTGGCATAGGCCGTAAACAAACAACCGCGTTTACTGTTTTTGCAGCCAATTCTTGCCCGTTTCCAACCAAATTTTCGCATAACCGTCTCGGTAAGTTCCTCGATCTCCCGTATGACTTTGGCGACATTTGGATCGAAACTGACGGAGCCTTTATACACTATACATAGATACATAGATAGATAGATACAACATTAGCCTATTTATAGTAAGACTAGCGGGATACCCGCGCTTCGCGCGGTCCCCGCTAGATGAGTAAATGGGAGCGTTCACTATAACAGGAAGAATTACTGAACAGATAGAATCATTGAAAAGGTACATTTTTATTTATCTAAATCTGTCTCTTCTATACATTTTCTTTTTTAGTTTCTTCTGCTTAGCTTGTGATTTTCCGTTTCCATGTTATTTATTTATTTAACCCGTTCCCATTATTTTCTAAATCTGTTCTTTCTTACATTTCCCTTTTTTTATTTGCTGCTTGTGATTTCCCGTTTCCATGTTTTTTACTTAATTCTGTTCTCATTATTTTAGCTTCTTTTTCTTACATTTCCTGATTAGTTTCTTTCCTTCTTTGTTTCGTTCCCGTTTCATTTAGTTACTTTAACCCGTTGGCCTAATTACTCGTACCCTTTTTTCCTCATTTTAATTTAACTTTTCTTTATAGTACCGCTTCATGTTGTTTATACAACACACATCTTTTTTCCCGTATTTATTACGTCCTCTCAAAGCGTGTCTGCGGACGTGTTCACCCGGTATCCCGTGAACCGTCTATGCCCAGACAAACACTAGAACCTAGACCAATAACTTTGACTCGCGTAGTGAAGCCGACACGGCTTAGCAACGAATTTGACAAGGACGTTTACCCGGACGCAAACAAGCAGACATGTTCGCGTCTATGGAACATGTTGCATTTGACGCGGCGGCGATAACGGCGCAGTAATCACGCAAACGAGCGCGTGAAACAAGTATGCGATATTTCTCCGCGCCTAGTAACCCCGTCAATTCGTCAATATCACCTTGGATACGGGGCTTCACCTCCCGCTGTGGTAAAGGATGGGCATTAATAGGTCTAGGTGGTATGTCTATGCGTCTATGTACCTTTTTGTCCTTAATTTTTTCCTTCTTTCCGTATTATCGTGTCCACTGGTCTTTGGCTCGCAAGTCGTGTGGCTCTGCGCCGTTTATGCGCGCATTGGCGTAATGCGCATTACGCACGCGGCGCCGACACGCTGCCGGCCAGCTGCAGTGACGCGTAGGCTGGTAACCGATTTTCATGACAAAAACCCCGTTTTTACCCATATTTTCACTGTTTTTGCAGCCAATTCTTGCCCGTTTCCAACCAAATTTTCGCATAACCGTCTAGGGAAGTTCCACGATCTCCCGTATTTGGCGACTGGATCGAAACTGACGGAGCCTTTATACATGATACATAGATAGATACATAGATAGATACATACATACAACATTCCCCTATTTATAGTAAGATGAAGCATATATGAAGCTAAATAAACCAGCATATAGAAATTATATTCTTTATAATATTAAAAAAGCATTATATAGAATACTAGTATGCAAACAAAAAAATACACAGTCAGGGGGTAGCCAGAATATTTTTTAGGGGGGGAGGGCTGATATTGAAAAAGTTGACCTTTTTTGGACCTTTTGGTCCGCTCAATCCGCCCCTCACATACCTAAGCCCCTGTATAGAAGCGAAGAATAATTATAATGTATACATGTATACAGTCATGGACAAAATGTTGTTATATTGCTCTATGACCTTGCTTAGTGATCTGCGCTAGCCATATAAATGCTTCAACATGACAAGTTCAAGTTTTGAGATATAGTTCTCAAAATCTTAAGAACCACTGAACCAATACGAGGCTTGTTCTTACTAATTTTAATGCATTTTTCATTCCGATTCTAAATGGTCAAAAAATGTATGAAATTATGCAATTTGGAGAGGTATTTGCATGTTATGGTTTGTATATTTTGGGACTTTTTCATAATAAAAGAAGCCAAATTTTTACCAAATAATTTTGCCAAAATAGACCACCTCTTATCACATATCAATACAGGACCCTCCCCTATGTCACCTTTAATTTTACTACATATCCTTCAAAAAGTATGCCAATGGATTGTTTTCCGCTAGGGCAGCGTATTTAAAAAGAATTCCAAACCATTGTCTATGACTGTTTTTAAGGTTTCTACGGCAGAGTCAAGATAGTACCTGCTGATAATATTAAACATTGTTAAAGGTAATATAAAAGAATATTAAGGGTTTCTTTTAGACATGATGAGGATTGATAGCTCAATCTCTAATAATAAACATCATATTAATAAAACAAAGCTTAGAACTAGGAGAGCTAGGACAACTGCCTTTGCACCCCACTGGATCAAACCAAACCAACCTTTCTAGGTTCCTGAGATGACCCAAAAACATAATCAGGATGTTCCCAAAAATGTAAACTAGCCCCAAGGGAGAAAATGGTCATCGAACTTTGCACAGGGTCAAATTTCAAACTTGCTCAAATTGTGTTAAAAATCATTCCAATGTTTTTCTCTAGTCACAATGAATCAGAAAATGTATAGTTTGACATATCTAGTACGTACCGTTCTTGAGTTATAACCAAAAAGGTCAAAGGTCACGTTTTTGGCTCTACAGGGGTCAAAAACATCAAAATGCTCCGATTTTGACAGAAGAGGTGTCAAAATGTTCGTTTTGATAAAAACAATTCAAATAAGGATATGATTGCGCAATCTAGCAAAATAGGTCAAGTAGAGGCCTACCATTGAGGCCTATTGACAAATGTGGTAGTATTTAGCGCATACAGCTTTATCGGCAGGGGGGTCATGAATATGTCGGTGACCGGAGTCATTTTTTTTACGCCCCCCCCCCTGTTGCGGGTCAAAAATTTTATGACCCCCCTTCCGCCCATACACACTCAAGACAAATTATTCATCGCCGGAAGTAAGGCGCGGAGTGCGCGAAACGCGTTAAAAATTTTGATTGTAGCGTAAAGAAGGCTCGCGGAGGGCGTAAAATTCTTGCATTATATAACTAAAGATTTTTATTTAATTTAAAAAAAATAAAAAACCTTAAATCCAACCATCAACCTCTTGCAAACATAATCCAAAGGTCCCTGAATAAACGTATCGTAGTACAGTTTCAGCCACCTTTTGTCAGTGGGAACTGGTGGCCTAATGGTGAAGGCATCCGTATAGCGATCGGAAGGCCGTGGGTTCGAATCCCGCGCCGGCACATTTTGTTTTGTTTGAAAGTTGGGTTGTGTGCCGGTCGGAATTTGTGTTTTAATATTTGTTTCCTTGTTTAATTGTAGCACAATAATTGGTTAACTTGACTTTCCTTTACCCTAACTTTGTAAAATCCTACAAATTCTTATAAAGCAAAACTACCAGCATGCATGCATCCCATGTGATGCGCTGACGCAATCACCCAAAGTTATACGCATGGTCTCCTTGACCGGGCCAACGAAACACCCGCGGCTACCTGTCGGCGATAGAGTGCTTGGCACGTGAGGTGCACGAATCCTGACTGTAAGGCCAGGGAGGGAGGTTTTTTTTTCTCAGTGTAATATCAGCATTGTCTGTAGTTTTCGGTCTTTTTCAACAGTGCTCGAGGAAACGATGAGGCACTTTTTTTTCAAATGTGAGATTCTGAGGGATAAACCCCCTAAAGTACCACAAACAGACTTGTAAGTGGCCCTTGTTCTCTAATAAATTTATATGTATGAAAAATTCATAAATCATTCCAAAGTCTAAAATAAATGAAAAATCTATAAAAAAAATCTGACAAATCCCAGAAATTGAGGAGGGAGTGGACGAGAACCAAAACATTAATTTTATTCGGCCTAACGAACAACTTCTTTGTTCATCTTCTCTCTTTTTCGTGCCTTCTTTCCTTTTTGTTAGCCAAAATAATGTAATAGTATATACATTATGATTAAGACGTATATGCCTACAGTCAGTCTACTCTGAAGTAAAAAGTACCGACGCGGACGCATACATTGTGCCGACTTCGAAGCAGAGACGCAGCACTACGCACTGTTAACGCGCTGTATACGCGCGCGTTGTCACTTTGTACTTCAGAGTGGACAAACTGTATCTCAAGTTTATTTACAGTTGTATAGTAGCCAATCCGGTGGTATGGTTTTGAATATAACTTACGTATTTTAAGATTTAATGTATTGTATGTAAATTTTCTTCGTGATATAAAACTTGGTAAGACAACGAAAAAAACCTGTTCTACGGGTCATACCAAACCCATATTTTGAGAAAACAGTCGTTTTTGGTCTAAAGTGGACTGACATTGACAGAAATTGCTGTATGCATGGAAAATTAATTAGTTTGGGCAAAAAGTGAATTTATTTTGACCGAAAAGAAAGTAAGGGAAAATTGGTGGTGTTTTTGGTGACCGACCAAACCTTCTTGAAAGGTCCGTTCGCCCGTAGCACAAAGTTTTAAGTAGGCTATAAATGATTGTACCTGAATAAAATATAAAAATTTGGATTTAAATTTTAGAAACTGTTTTATATACTGAGGTTATAGCGCTTTCGCTCTACCCATCTTTTCATGTTATTGAGTTACATATTTTTTGATTATGATGATATTTGAGCTTGTTGATTGGCGCCTATTTCCCTTTCCTTTTGTTTTGAGAATATAGGCCCAGTCTCTTGAGCGTATACTTTTTCCAATGCAACAAAATTGGATGGTTTGAACCCAATACACAAATTTATTGGTCGAGCTATGAGTTTTCTTCGTCGAGTCCAATATTTTTAAACTCATAGCGAGACCAATAAATTTTGTATTGGGTGAAAAAAACCATCCAATTTTATCATTATTATGTTTTCAGAATCTTTTCTTGGTCAAAAGACGACTTTGTGATTTTTGGTCCAAAATATGATTTTTGGTCCAAAATGTGATTTTTGGTCAAAAATGTGATTTTGGTCAAAAATGAGTTTTAGTCAAAAAAATTGTAGAAAACAAAATTTTGGGGGAAAAAGTGAGCCTATCCAACACAGTCCAAGTTTTGAGTCCAAGTGTTGATTATATTGGACTCTTCAACTCTATCTGTACAAAGTACAGGTATAGGAAGGAAGATTCTGAGAACATAATAATGAACGAAATTGGACAAATGGGGCATCAAAATGCGCGTAAATAAATCATCCTTCTTTCTATGTTGAAATTTTGTGAACGCAATTATTAGTTCTGACGCTATATGCATATTTATAACAGCTGCGTTACTTTTTAGGCAGTTAAGGTTCTGTTACTTCTATCATAATTAGGCTATATAGTTATATTATACAGTTAATTAAGTTATAATTAGTACGTGTATATGGAATGCATATAATTCACCAGGGGATGAATTCACAAAGATATTTAAGAAAATTTGAGGGTGTAAAAGCAAATTGGAAATGATCTCGCCCCGCCCTCAAAACGAATAATAAGTTTGTGAATTCAACTCCAGATCCTGTGACACGTATTCAGGTAGCGCTATTGGGTATAGATTTTTTTCTAATTTAAACATGTAAAAGTCCATGCTCTTCTGATTACAAGGCTGATTTTAATGGGACATTCGGTTACGTGATACGATCTGCTCTATGAGGGCCAAAGTAGGATTTTTTGAAAATTGAGTTACTGTAATTATTACATTATACATACAATAGGCTATCATTTAGTGAAAACACCAAAGGTCTAGCATACTTGGTTCTAAAGTTAAGAAGTTTTTTGATGTCTATTTTCTTATTGTTTTTTACTCCATATTTTTACCTTTATCTCAGTTTCAAATATGCCGCCTTTGGTCCCCATGACACATGGCCTGTTAAAATGGCTCGAAATCAAGAAGTTGGCACCAACTTTCTTTTATTTTCTTTATAATTGGCATGCAGTGTTGCAAGGTAATTTTCTAATTATATATGCATGAATTATGCAAAGTAAAGTTTTCTGATACAATTAGAAGAGGTATGGTACGTACGTGAGTATTACACAAGAAATGCAACCAACCTACTTTTGCGTTTGGCAAATTTCCATTTGCATAATTAATTAGGGCCCTTATCAACTTGTCTAATTAGGGGCCCTACTTTAATCATGCAAATTGAAATTTGCCAAACGCAACCGTAGTTTTGTAGCATCTTGTGTGTACTACTCATGTACCATGCCTCATTGCCATAGATGACTGGCAACTGGACTTGTCAAAAAGTTCTTGTTTTCGCGCCATTTCTAGGACATATCTCAAAAACCGACTGTCCGATTGAAACAAAATTTTCAGTTTTGTAATCTACATGGCAACAGCTTTAACATATTTAAATTGAAAGAAAATCTAAGTGTACTTACTTAAGTGAATAAAATATCATAGTAATGAGCTCACTTCAATAGAAATTACGTGTCTTTGCTTTTTTACCTTGTGTTTATTACCGAGGCAAAACAGAAACTATACAAAAGGATATACAAATACAAACATTTTGCCTGTACCTGATAGATCTCGATTTGCTCAAAACAAAAGACTTTGATATCATTTCAACGTAAGTGTTGTCACAACGAAGAGAGAACACGTGAAATGGTTAAGTTTAAGCTCTTTCCAATCCAATAATAATCTATATAGTAACAAATTCAAATGTTAAGCAATAATCATGATAAGCATACATTAATGCTTTACATCAATTGAAGAAAGGAAAGGCGCCTGGGAAAGATCAGCTAACTGCTAATATTTTGGACAACACTAACTTGAAGGATAGGCCCCATGTCACATTGAAAAAACACGGTGAATCGCACATTATTTTTGTAGAATATCTGCCCATTTACCGCCATTTTGTAGGTTTTAAGCTTTCTTAGCAGATTTTGTGGCGGTTTTCGGCGATCTTAGCCAATTGATCAAAATTTGGGGAATGTTTATACTTATTTTGGTATCAATGGATAAAGGAGATGAATAGCTATCCATTGCTACCAAATATAACCGTACATGTTTATAATTGAAAATTAGGGGGTGCAACAACCCCCCCCTTCGTAGTTAGTGTTACAAAACGTCATCAAATTTGGTTGAGCGACCAGCGACTGATTAGTATGATCCGATTCAAGATCACGATAGCGTATCAACATGATTGATGGGGTGAGATTGCTTCTGTCATGCGTATCAACATATTATTACATTAACCAACATTTATAAAGGGTCTTTACCGCTGGATTCAAAGCACACCACTCCACGCCATACATAAATTCTCCCAGTCACATTTCCCAAATATGAAATTAAAAAGTAACATTTTAATTTACTTCTTTTAAAGTTTGGCAGAGGCGGGGTTCGAACTCACGGCGCACCGCTTAGTACTCTATGAGCCTAGCGCCTTAGACCACTCGGCCACTTGTCTTGTTGTTATTCATTTGAAACTTATTTAAAAATATAATCGCAACTTCAACATAGGCCTACCACGTGACAAGCAAAGGCAGAAAACATTAATGTGTATTATAATAGAGCTACCATTATTTATATTGTTGAATTCTCTAGCGCATAGAGACAATTAATACGAGCGTCCTATGATACATACACAATACATAAAATCGATTTTGATCTTCGGCCACGTGCTCTTGGCGGAAGTTGTATTACGAACTGCATCCGAAGTCCATTTTGAAGTGAATGCTTTTGACAAGGCATTGGATTGTTCCAATTTGCATCCAGAATCCACATTAGACCCCTAATTTTATTTACGAAATCAAAAGATTAGATTATCATAACAACAAAGCGGCAATCTTTTGTGGGGTCTAATGTCAATTCTACATTAAACAATTTTATTTTCAGTTAATTCCAAAAAAAAAATGGCGTATATAAGATTGAAATAAATTCTCTACCTTCTATACTAGATCAATTGTGACGCAAGTTGTTATCAAAAATTGTTATGATAGATGTACAGTTAATATTCATATATTCCATTACCTATCTGATGGTACAGTTTTTACACAGAAAATATTTATTTGAAAAACCTGCCGTGACCTGTGCAATAATTACAATTAAAATTTTTCTTATTCTAACAGCAAGCGTTTCTAAAATGCAGTATGGCGAAATGTGGCGTAGATTCAAAGCGCAATAAAAAAAAAAAAGAAGCAAAAAACAAGAAAAACTAAACATAGGAAATCTGAAACAGATGAGTTTTGAGAGCAGATTTGAAGGTTTCAACTGTTGGAGAATTACGAATGTGATTTGGGAGATTATTCCAAGCTCTGGGGCCAACCACTGAGAAGACCCTGTCTCCAGCACATTTATGTGTGGCTTAGGGACCTCAAGGTTCAAGTTGTGACAAGAACGGGTACTGGGGACAGAGTCTATTCAGTGACTTATACACACATGAGAGGTTAGAACTTGATGCAGTCTTTAATACGGAGCCAGTGCAAGTCAGTGAGCAAAGGGGTGATATGGCAAGATTTTGGTTGTTGGTAAATCAGCCGGACACATTTGTTTTGGAGCCTCTGTAAACGATTCAGACCTTTTTGTTTGATATCATTTAACAGAAGATTGCAGCAGTCTAGACGGGAGATGATGAGAGATCTAACAATGTTAGCACAAGTATCAAAATCTATGAATCTGCAAATCCTGTAAATATTACGAATTTGCCAGTTAACCCTAACCTTACTAAACATCAAAAAACCTGATCAATTCAGAAAGCGTAGGCACAAGCAGGTATCCCACGTGATGCTATTGCGTCATCATGCGAACAGTCATATGGGGACGGAAAGCTTGGCCGGGCAAGCTACTCCCCCGTGGCAAGGTAGGCCAGTGCACGGGCGTGGCACCCGAAGGGTCGGGGGTTCGAAACCGCACCCGAGAAAAAAAGTTTTCTCTTCTTCTTCTTTCTTTCTTTTCTCCTTCTTTCCTCCCCCCTCGCCAAAAAGCAATTGGGACGTTAGGGCTAATAACACCTTAATTTTCCTCCTATATGTTTACCTTAACCCTAACCTTACTAAACATCAAAAAACCTCAATTCAGAAAGCGTAGGCACAAGCAGGTATCCCACGTGATGCTATTCCCCCGTGGCAAGGTAGGCCAGTGCACGGGCGTGGCACCCGAAGGGTCGGGGGTTCAAAACCGCACCCGAGAAAAAAGTTTTCTCTTCTTCTTCTTTCTTTCTTTCCTCCTTCTTTCCTTCCCCCTCGCCAAAAAGCAACTGGGGCGTTAGGGTTAATGGATTGACTCAAACTGGTGATATGCTGAGACAAGGTCATATTTTTGTCAAAATTGACACCCAGGTTGCGCACAGTAGTCGATACAGATAAATCTGTATGTCATCTGCATATATGTGATACTGCGGATTATGTTGGCGAAGTATGTACGACCGACAACATGAGTATAGAAAACAAATCCTAAGGGACTTATATCAATTAACATGATTGATGGGGTGGGATTGCTTCTGTCATGCGTATCAACATGATTGATGGGGTGGGATTGCTTCTGTCAGGCGTATCAACATGATTGATGGGGTGGGATTACTTCTGCCATGCGTATCAACATGATTGATGGGGTGGGATTACTTCTGCCATGCGTATCAACAGTGGCGTAGCGTCATAGGGGCACGGTGGGGTGTAGCCCGTGGCCCGTGCAATCGATCTGAAAATTTAAAAAATCCCATAGGAAAATGGCCGAAAAACGCTATTTTGGCTAATAGGTTTTTCCTAATGAAGAACCCAATAAGGAGTGTAAGTGTCAATTGTGTTGCTTTTATGACCTTGGGCTCGATTGTGTCTCTAATCTGCGGAATAACTACTTGAGAGGCACGGTCGTATGGTTGCCATCGGTGTTAGTTTGTCTTCTATCACTTTTATTGCCTTCAAACAACTTCTTTATTCGCCTTGCTAAATACTCGAGCATCTCTCCAATAGTTATGGCACTTGCGCCAAGAAATAGACCAACTTGTCCGCCAATGTCACCTATAAAAATAATAAAATAGAATACACAGTTCTTCATAATCTTTTTTTTTGATGCAGTCCTCCGATGCGAAGGACGAAATATTGTAGTAAGTAAAAATTCACTTGGTTTTGTCAAGCAAAATGTCAGTTCTTTTGAGTCTGTTTGTATCTTCACAACGTTATATATTATGCCGGTAATAGAGTTCAAGGGTCCTGTCTAAATGCACATAACGATGGCACCGCTGGCTGGGACTCGAAATATCAACCCTCTGATTATGAGTCACAGCCCATACCGCTGAGCCACACCACTCTTCGTCATACATAAATTCTCCCAGCCACATTTCCCTAACATTTATGAAATTAAAAAAAAAGGAGATTTAGTTCGGCAGAGGTGGGGCTCAAACCCACGCTGCACTGCGCCGCTATCATGTATACAGTGTCGACATATCACCAGCGCCTTAGACCGCTCGGCCACATGACTTGTTGGTGTCATCGTGAAAATTTAAACATATAATCGCAACTTCATATTACTACTACTAGGCCATGTAAATCGTGTTAGAAGTCTTAAATGAAAAGCCTTCGGCTTGTACATCCTACGCCTATAGCGTTTTATCATGAAAAAGTTTTAGCAGTTACTGTTAATCTGCTAAAAAGTTTAGAAATGATTATACAGTCACGAATTTCACAAAGGGACGAAAATCTATTAATAGAGAATTTGCAAAATGAAGTTTGAAACCACAAACTTTAACGTTTAGAGGATTATAGAGGACTAGGCGGTTACCCGTATTAGGCGGTTCTCGGCTGGGCGCGATTACCTGGCTGATGGTGACTGTACCCATCAAGTTTCATGCCCATCCGACAGTTTTTACTTATTTGACCTCATATGACCCCTGGTGACCCCAAAATTTGGCTCTAAATATTGACTGTATCCACCAAGTTTCATGCCCATACGACAGTATTTACTAATTTGACTTCACCTGACCACTGGACGACCTCGGATGACCCCGAAATGACCTTCCAAAAATTTGGCTCTAATTATTGACTGTAGCCACCAAGTTTCATGCACATACAACAGTTTTTAGGAATTTGACCTCAGATGACCCTTGGGTGACCCTGGATGACCCCAAAATGACCTTCCAAAAATTTGACTCTAAATGTTGAATGTACCCACCAAGTTTCATGTTCATGCGACAGTTTTAAGTCATTTGACCTCAGATGACCCCTGGGTGACCCCAGATGACCCCAAAATGACCTTCCAAAAATTTGACTCTAAATGTTGACTGCACACACCAAGTTTCTCTCTCATACGACAGTTTTAAGTTATTTGACCTTAGATGACCCCTGGGTGACCCCGTATGACGCCAAAATGACACAGACTACCAGTATTATTATATAGATTATGTATTCAAAACTGCTCTGCCATTAAAGCCGCTGAAAGAAGAAGTTAACGCGAGAATCTATAGTGTGCCGTAAATTATGATGAAAATACGTCAATTTAAGAACAATAGTTTTGCATATTTCCTTATAGACTAGATAATTACCTCCTATGTATTGTCTAGTTAATAGACCAATTATTGGAAATCTAATTTGGTTTGGGTAAAAAACATGCTACATATTGCTGAAAATTACTGAATGAATTAGATTCAAATAAATTTTTGTTCCAAACGTCACGCTTGGTATATAGTTGTGTGTGTGTGCTCATCATGTTCGCCAAATCAGTTTGCGAAACAATGTTTTGACATGACTTCCACTTCAAGGGGATTAAGTTCCCGTAAAAATGGCCTGGTTTTACTTCAGCAAGCAGTGTACTATACTTCTGGAAGAGTAAAGCAGATGCATAACATTTTAAATATGATATGTCATAGGTTGTGCCTGGTAAGAGGGGGGTAGGAAGGAGAAGAGGGAGGGTATTGGAAGTGGACAGGAAGGCGCATTGACGGTAGCCAAGGGGGGGGGGGGGGGGGGGCAGCTCCCCCATGGGACATTCTTGCCTTCCTTCTTGACCCTGTCCTGTTGGATGCTGGCCGTCGTGATATTTTACGCTTTTAGGTCTTCTTCTGCCATATTTTGCCCATTTTTTGTAAACATGTTTCCCTTTGAGAATCGCCCCACGCCCTCCTAACAGAAAAACCCTGACAACGTTACTGGGGAGGGGGAAACAGGAGTGCGAGTGGGGTATTATAGGAAGAGGTCAAGTTTGAGAGAGCGAGTACAGATAGAGGGGAGAGGGAGGGGAAAATATGGAGAAGGTAGGGGAGGGGAAACAGGAGGGGAAGGGGAGAGAGATTGAGAAGGAGGGGAATTGTGCAAGTGAAAAGAGCCCTCTTTGGCAATTCGAAAATACCGTTGTGACAATCATACGTTCGCGTTGGAGTAAATTTGAGCAAGAAATTCAATCGATATTTTTGAAGTTGCAGTTCCAGTCGAAGTAAATTGTCAAACTTCATTTCGCAAACTCTCTATTATGATTTAAGTCACGACGATATTTTTGCTCTTACTAATCAAACTGGAGTACGGCATTGCTTCTGTTTCTTCATTCAGCTGGTAATTCAACTCTTCATAATACACATCCAAAGATACGAAATTGTTTCTGCAATTTACATGATTCAGGTACAAATCTTGTTATTATTTTGTTATTGTTATTTCATTCTTCATGAATATAAATTGACACTGGATGGCTATCTTTGCTTATCATTTGAACCTTTCATTTGCTGATGTTGATTGTAAATCCAAATATCTTACTTTCCCGTAGACTTCGGTTACCAAGGTTTGCAGGTCTTCCTCTGTTTCGACCATTGAAACAATGTCTTCGAAGCAAAACAGATGTTATAATTTAATACATGAATACAAAACCCACCCAAGTCCATACTTTGGCCAAATCGAGTTAAGCATGGGACATTGTTGCTATACATAGGCCTGTCGTATGTATGTAAGATCAACTCAAATTCATCCACTGTGTCTATTGAGCATGTGAAAAATAGCATGTATGAAAGAACCACCCAAGTCCAGGATTTGAGTCTTGTAACATATTGATTGAAATCCAGTATGTATAAAAAAGAATAACTTGTAACACATTCATTGCTGGTGAGTGACTTTAGAAACAAAAAATGGAGTTAATCAAGGAAAGTGTGTGGTTTATATTACATGGCAGTATGCTTATCAACATACATACTTGTGTGCTTTATTTTGTATTATCTTACTAGTGGTAATATCATTCCAACATTGTTGTCTTTGTATATGATTCAAAAAAGCACCCAAGTCCAGCATTTAAAATGAACCCCCACGAAGTCCCCGAAATGCTAATCGTCATACCTAATACAGTTTAACCCACTCATTTGCACGTAAAACTTACCATATTGACCAGGTAAATCTATTAAACTGAAGGAATTAAAATGGATTTGGGTGGGTTTTGTATTCATGTATTCAATTGTTAAACCTTGTATTATAGCTTAATGCATAATGTATGTGTTTTATTTATTGATGAGCTGATGGTTAGCTCCAATGATGTTGAAGTTATTTTCTTTCCAGCTGATATATTACGCAGCAGTCATGTAGTACACAGGTAATATCGTGATCACTCTCACTACATGTTTGGAGCTCTTGTATAATGCTTTTATAAATAAATAAAATAAAAAAAGAATAATTATGCGCTTTATATTCCACCACATGGGAAGAGGAAACCAGGACGGCCGCGCACACTGTACTTACAGTATGTCCAGCACCTCCTGGGAGATACTGAAGGGATGCTGCAGCCAAACAAAATTGTTTCGCTGCCCAAGATCGCATTAGTTGGAGAAAGCTTGTAATCGCCTGCTCCGCAGCCGACTGATGATGATGATGATAATGCTTTTAGCGTAACCTAGATGTCTAACTAGCTGTCTACAAGCCGTTTTTGCCAAACTGTGTCGAAGGCCTTCTGATAGTCGATGTAGCAGAGACACGAATGTGTCCGGATTTTTGTTCACTTTTCAATTACTTGTCTGTGTAAATTAACTGGGTTACAGTCTGCAAGTAATATACTACATGTTACCTGACAGGCTTAGTAGGCTGATTCCTTTGTAGTTTGTTTAAAAATTAAAACTTTCGATCTTGGAATCGCTCTGTTCCCACTTCATAGCCTTTTCCGGTTCTATGTCATTTGTTTGAGTGATGGGTATGGATTGAAAAACACTGGTCCGGGCATTATCATAAGTCTGTATAGTTTCGTCAATCTTTGACCTCTTCTCCTAGGTGATCACTTTGCCTGCCTTGATTTTGGTAGACCTGTCTACATGGCCTAATTTTGAAGTTTGGTGGTATTCATTTACCCCCTTTTCTGATCCACCGTTCTTTGTACGGTTTGGACCTCTTTATTTCCCTGTTTAGGTAGTGTGTCTGCTTCTATTGGATTTGTCACAGATCAATTTATGTTTGTTTCTGCTTATTTAATCACATCATAGAGTTTCAGAATTTCACTGGTAAGCCATGAGGTTTGAAGCTTACGTCATTTGAAATGTCTGTCACATTGATTTTTATTTTTTCACATTACGTATTTTACTTTTTACCCATTGTGTCGTGTCTGTTATATTTAGCAGAGGCTCAGATCTTCCACCGATTTGATTTCGTAACTCTGATGTTGGCATCCTTCAGTTTTGAATGACATATCTGTTGAGCTGTATCGTCTTTGGTTTCAGTTTAAGTTTCAGTTTGATGTTGGCAAGTATCAGTGATCCAAACACTTACATCCGCACAGAGAAAACTTCTAGCCATATCACTACTTGTCCGTCGTCTATCTATTAGGATGTAGGCAATTTTACTTTTGTGTTGCAGCTTGTCTGTTGTAGTTGGTAGTAGAATTTGTCGTCGTCAGACGAAGCTGAAATTTGGATGGGACATGACTTGTATGATGGTTGGTATGCAAATTGCTGTGCGCTGGGCTGATTTGTTTAGAATAATAGTGACGCCTGTATAAATTGCCTACGTAGTTCTAATGAAGGCACTATTGGGTTTGGAGTATGTGTAACGCATTATGGTGCTGCACATTTCATTCTTCATAGAAAGTCTTATACATTCCAAGTACCTATATACCAACATGACCTTGCTTACTAGTGGTGTCCTCGAACTGTGATGGCTTTTCACAACTTCCTGTCCTACATTGCTGTCTTGAAGTCTGCTGCCTCCAGTCCAGTTTCCAGAATGCCAATGTAGGTCAGAGCTGGTCTTCCAGGTTTCCGCCTCCCATGCTTGGGTATCCAATGAACCATTTTTGATGCGGGCTCTAACTTATGGAACAGTGGCCAGCAAACCGGGTTCTTTTTTCCCTGATCTTGTGGCTTATTTTGGGAAGATCTTCATATAGCTCTGCATTGGACATATGTTCCTTCCAATGCACATTCAGAACAATTCTTAGCATGCGGGTGTAACAGCCATCCAGACCCTTTGCAAGTTTAGGGGTGATGGTTCATGCTTCGCATCCATAAAGCAGCACCGACTCCACTGTTGCAGCAAAGATTCGAAGTTTGAAACTCCTGGTAAGAGTTGACCTCCAGATTTTCTTAAGTTTACTGCACGCCCTCCATGCTGCTGCTTTACGTAACTTTACATCCCTTTCTGTGCTTTTCATCTAAGCGCCTAGGTATTTGAAGTCATCTACCTCCTCTAGTACTACACCCTCATTTGTTGTGATGCTTTCTCTCCTGTTATTGTAGGACATACTTTGTCCAACATGACCAATGGGTGTATTTGTATTCAAAAAGGTTTTCCGCTTTATTTCACCCAGATATATCGGCAGCAGTCCTATAACTGGGGCTTGTCATAGAGTTCGCCCTGTTGTAGGAGAAGCAACATTCCTTCCAATTAGGTTTGGGGTTGCCAACGATTATCAACGATTTTCCAAATCCATGGCGGTACTGATGAGTTGGCATTGCTTACCTGAGGTATTCCTCGCTTACAGAATACAACTTCAGCGTGCCATTTGCTGCATCTTGATTCGGGTACGCAGCATAGGAAATTGACCAGCCGTAGTCAGAAAAACTACACGGAATGGGACAGTCACAAGACGGGTAGTTACCTGCTCTATACCTTTCTGCAACATGAAAAACAAAAGATGGATCTTGTGTTGCAAGACCATAGTTGTTGACGTTATTACCTTATACAAGATTATGATAATCGTTAGACGACGGTGGCCAATACGCCAACCTCGTTCAATTTGGCAACGAACGCGAACTGCCGGCGATGTATTTTTTAACTGTTGGTCACGCTCAAATATAAAAAAGAATCCTAAAAGTGGAGGGAAACATGCTAATCCATGGGAAAACCATAGACTGTTCCAAGCTCATATACAATAAAATGCACACGCATTTTGTAAACAATATTTAGTGTCTTTGCGTTTTCTGAAGATTTTTTTTTCATATTTTACATGATAATTTGGGGAACACCGGGTAATATGGGACAGGAACATAAAAAAACCCTTAAAATGTTGTTCATCTATGATAACCACAAATAAATATCAAAAGTAACGTCAACTGTAACATTTCCCAAGATTGGTCTGTATATACACAAATCCCATCACCCGTGTTTAGAACATTAAACAAGAGATAGAGGCTAAATCTTACTTGTCACATTTTTGATACAATTCGATAGCTCATCCGAGTCACAAGCTCTTACATCTCCAGGATACCTATATACATGGAAACATTTGGTTAAACTAAAGCAATTGTTAGGTTTTGATACCTGTAGAGTGCGAAAGTTCAGATTTGAACTGTCTGCTAAACTGTAATAACTCAAGACCCGTATATCACGGATAGGTCAAACTAATTTGTCTGATTCCTAATGGCCTGTAGAATATACTGTACGCAAAAGAATGAATTTACCAGTTATGTTCAGCCCGTTATCCCAAACAAAAACACCTATGTCAAAAGTAAATAAGCAGACAATAACTGTATTCTTTACCTCTAATTTAAGTTACAAACAGGGAAAATATGACACAACATCCAATGGGGGAGTAACACAAAATATATAAACAGAGTTAAAAACCCTAATTTAAGACCACATTTATTGAAATCGGCTGAGAATTAAAGAAACAGTGATCTGAAACCTAAGAAAGGAACAAAATGAAAAGTTGAACTTTTACCGGTCATGCCGGTCGTCATGGCCGTCGCTTCATATAAGGCCGTCGGTAGACGGAAGGCGTTGGTGAAAAAAAAAAACTGGGTTAACAATAGACTATGTTTTATAAAAAAAATGATGAAAAATTGTGAATGAAATTGAATTTTACATAAAAAATTTGTGTTTTTATGTTGGTACCGCCTATAATCCTTTTTTTTTTTTTGTGCTCTTCATTTTTTCAAACCATGCAAAAAAGTTTGGGTCAACAAATCACATATTTCCGTCGGTACATTTACAAGTTGTGCCCCCTCGGTTCCAAAATCCTGGCTACGCCACTGGAACGGTCCCTATTCTGATGATAATGATGAAGATATGATGATGATGATGATGATGATGATGACGACGACGATGATGATGATGACGACGATGACGACGACAACGACAACGATGATGATGATGATGATGATGACGATGCGAATCCCGCGTAGAGTCAATAAGCCATTAGCAGTATAACTCACCCAAGAGGTTTACATGTACAGCCTTTTATGTAGTACTTCAATTTGCATTCAAGTAAACAGCCACTATAGGTGTAGTTTGTCTGGTACTTTAGGACTCTATGTCTATTGCAAACACCCCAGGGAGGTGGTAAATTTTCATACTGAAAAATGATATAAAATTTGAATTATCCGTCGACATTTACTGACGAATGCCGATTCACATGTATAAAGCCTACCGTCCCTCTATCCAGTATTTAACTGGCAACATAATGTGGATTAAGTTCAGTTCAAATGTACCCTAATGGAAATAAGCTTCACAAGAGCCTTGCTTGTGTCAAATAAAAAAGTAAACAAATGTACAATTGATTTAGCCTATTTTGTTTATGGTGCTATTTACAATATCACACCCGTTGTTGCGTTTAGTTAAAGTGGCTAAATACATATGGTGCAGTCTGAAAGTTGCACTTACTAAAAATCGGTGACGGGGATGTGCGGCCACATTGACCCCCATTTTTCAGCTCGCTCTCACCCAATGACCCCCTTTTTGTTTTACTGTACTCCCTCTCACCCAATGACCCCCTTGTTTGTTTTCCTGTCACCAAAAGACCCCCTTTTTTTCAAAATTTTTGGGGAAAACTCTGATAATCTCTCACTGAATGACCCCATTTTTTAAAATAATTTTCCTTCAAATTTTCAAAAATTTTCAAATTTTTCAATTTTTTCAAAGTTTTATCAACTTTTATATCTTGACCCAATTTTTTTCAGAATTTTTTGTTCAGAATTTCCCCAGTCTCATGGAAAGACTCCCTTTTTGGAACCTTCTCACTGAAAGACCCCCCTTTTTCGGTGTCTAGGCTCTCACCGAAAGACCCCTAGTTTCGAACTGCTGTCCGCACATCCCCGTCACTTCCAAAGTCGAGTGCCCCCCCCGGTCATGTCTACTGCATTGTTTTAACGTGCATTTACTATAGACCATACTGGGACGAGTCGCAAACATGGGTCGCACTTTTGGGCATCTGTATAATGGGTCATTGTTTCCAAATTTAGTCAATTGTTTTCCGACCAATAGTACCATAGTGTGCGAAATCATAGGCCTTCATAGGTGTTTGAAGGCCTATGGCGAAATGTGCCAACAATTTCTGTGAACTAGGTAATTAACTGTGCCCATTTGGTTTATATTTACGGGGTATTAAGGGCGTGGCGTAAGGTACATCGATGGGTTCAATTAAAATGTTATGCGACCGGAATCGTGTGGGTAAGTGAGGCACATACCTACCCTACCAAAATTGCATACTCACCATGCCATATATATTATTTCAATATTGCATTCAATAATGCACTTACCTCGTACTTTCTAATTCCCATGAAGGCGTGATATCCAGGGGGAATGGCAGTCCCCAGTGATTCAATCCGCGGTATGTCAATTGAATTGTGAACGAGCACTTTAATCCCTGCCTCTGGAAACCCACTGAAAGCCTCATAATATTCTTCCTTTCAAAGTGAAAATGTGCCAAAATGTGTCATTTCAGTATAATGTTAAATTATTCACTATAATATTAACATAACAACTCATTTTAATTGTATCATATAGAAATCTGTAGCCAATTACCCGAGTTCTTTACGCCATCAAAATTATATCATTTAATAATTATTTTTGTGATCAAATCATTCAGATATTGGAAAGTAATTAGGCTTCTACGGCATCAAAAATGATATATTTCAGTTAAAAGATTATATATCTCACATTATATGTACTTGATTGTCAGGGGCATATCTATTTCTCATGAAAAAAGAGAAATTGTGTTGGTAAAATGCGGGTTCGTACGGGTCCTCCTCACGTTCGAAGCAAAATTGATTTTCAAGGCAGCGGGCTGATGACGTGAGTAAATGAAGAGGACACTATAATTTTTATGTTCACGAGTAGTACATAACACATAACATGAGCCATAGAGCTCTTTTCATGTTCATTCATGTATAAATGCGCGACCTTCATCACGATAAATTGGGAATGGACAACAAAAGGTTAGCTCCCGGGCCATCGAAATTGTTTATTTTAATAATAAATACAATATTGACATGTCACGCTCAAATTCTAAGCTCTTACGGTAACATTTATCAAAATATTTTCTATTAATTAGTCCAAATATTTCTCATCATGTTGATAAACATATGAATTGTAATATCACAATTTACTAATATATAATAAAGAGTTTTTTCTGATAACAAAAACAGTATACGTTCTGTGCATTGAGAATGTTGACAGTCCATTCTCTCAAAGCTGGCACACTTCATTTCATGACATCACAGTTTTTTCTAGGTGAAATCTGTCTCGTTCGAAGGAACTCACCGCTTACATTTGGGTTTTGCGGAATATCAATTTTAAACAACTTATTTTCTCAAAAAAGGAGTCATTTTCATTGTCCTCATAAGGACGTATGTTTCTGAAGCTGATCTTGTTTTTTACGATGAGCTTAATTGTTATCTCTGATTTTATTGAGTACCTAAATCGGTGAATACATGTATAAGCTTTATGTTGGTGAGTTAATTGTCCATGCCAGAGAGATCCAGGCAATATGACAAAATCTGGGAACATGAAGGTTGGCCAAATCGGTTCACACTTTGTAAGATTGATGTACTGGATGACATATTTTCACATGCCAGACTAGACCCACCTGACCCCCCTGGGTAGGGAGATATGGGTACCCCCTAATTTGGGGCTTTTGACACAGGTAAATTGCTGTGAAAACAGTTGAAAAATGGCAAAGTTTATGAAGTTATTTTTCTATCAGCAACTTCTCGATTGGATTTTATTTTGAAATATTTGTCAAGAGCATAGTTTATTTGTAATATAGAACTTAAAATTGCAATGATTGGGGTCTTGGGTTTTCAGGAGGGGGTCATCAATGTTACCCCTCTTTAGCATTAAAAAAAAATGTAAAAAAAGGGTAATTTTAAAGCCCTTTTATGAAAATATACATCTTAAATATTGATTTTTTTTAATGTCAAAATGTTGAGGCTATATTGGTCTACTCCAAACAATAAATGGTAGATTCGGGCGGTGTAACGAATTTGCATAAAATTGGTGTTTCTAGACAGTATTTTCGCCTTATAAATTTCTTGAAAATTATATTGTAAGTCTAAAAATTGGAGGAAACTGAATGTGACAATTCTATTTTTAGTCTTAAAATGCTTAAAATGTTTTCATATGGTGACATTGTTTTAGATTTTTCTAAACAGAATCATGTCAAGTCTGCAGAAGTGTTTCTAAATACAAAACAATTCATATTTAGCTCTCTGAGTAAAATACAAAACAGAAATACTGAATACAAGACTACCTTGTGATAAACCATGATGAACAAAATTGCAATATAAATGTAGGTCCATTATGCAGGCCTATTGTGTATGCATTTTTTAATTATATCATTATATTGTTTTTATATATTAATAAAAAGTATGACTAAACGCCCTCAATGTTGTGAGTAAGAAACTATAGGATATTAGTTGGCTACTGTGATAATAGCTGATAACTAACATAAATCACAAGAGTTTATAAAGGAGTAAGTTAATCATTTCAAATAAATTGGATCACAGTTTACATTCACAAATAATTATTCTAGAAACACTATACTGCAAGTGCCCAAGAATCTTAGCCATAGAATGTAGTTCTAGTAGGCCTATGATCTTCAATTTCATGCTATACTGCTTGAACTGCAACTGCCTTATAAATACTGAAGTATTCACTAAATCAAACCAGGATTTTATTCCTTGCGATTGTACTGTTTTTGGACAGTTCTCCTTTCTTTCTTCTGTCAAACTTGTAATGAGCCATCGTAGCCATATGCTATAGGCTAATGTAACCATATTTGGTCACAAGGACCAATGGGTGGGAGCACACATGTTACATGACCAACTCAGGGTCAAAGGTCACCCAAAGGTCATTATGACCAAAATGTGATTTTCAATAAAAATGCTTCTTCTTCCACAAATTACATAACACAATGACGTCACGTGAATACCTGCATCGGCTTTAGCTAATGTCTAAAAGCTGAACAAAGAATTGAGGTCAAAGGTCATTAAGGGGGTAAAATCTTATAATTGCATTATCTGAACATCCGTAAGGGGTATGGGGCTCAAACTCGGTGACAACAAATCTCATGACCAGGGAAACATTTTACAGGGGTCAGGGCAAAGGTCATGCAGAGGTCAAATTTTAGAAATGCATTTTCTGTACATCTGTAAGTGGTACGGGACTCAAACTCTGTGACAACAAACTTAATGACTAGGGGAATATTTTGGAACACTTTGCAGGGGTCAGGTCAAAGGTTATCTGGGGTCAAATCTTATCATTTCTTTTTCTGGACATCTGTAAGGGGTATGGGGCTCAAGCTCAGTGACAACAAACCTCATGACCAGAGGAACATTTTGCAGGGGTCAGGTCAAAGGCCATGCAGAGGTCAAATTTTAGAAATGTATTTTTGGACATCGGTCTGGAATGTAATTCATAGGCCTACATTTACATGCGAGATATACAGGTTGTATTAAAACGATTGGTACCAATCCATATTTTGTTTATTAAAAAGCAAACTTCTTGGAACTTCTTGGAACATCATGATATCTGTTATATGTTATTTGTTCCTGAGAATAAAATAACCTAGATAACAAATGACCTTTGAATGCTTCTGCATGCATATTTGAACTGGAAATAATATAACTGCAAGACATCATAAATACTTGAGAAGTAAAACATGTTTGATGTATGGTCATTTTCACAGTAAAGGGTGTAACTTTGGATTTTTAACATTTTGATCCGTAGTGTTCTAATAAAGCCACAGAATTCCATGATTTTTGGCCACATAAGTCATCTAGTTAGCAGCTACCTTGGGTAGCATAATCATCTTCAGGAGTTACTGCGTTCAGTTTTAGCAGGCTTAAATGTACCTAATATTGCCATTTTGAAAAACTATAAAAAACAGTAACATTTTTGTAAAACCCTGTGTTTTCTTCAGTTAGTTCATGGATAATTTTTCTTATCCTGAAAGTACGGTCATATGTTCAGTAAACACTGCCACATTAGATTTAATTGTGAACAGCCCTGTATTTTTGAGAACCGGACTTCGAGATTTGTCGTTTCGGAGGCTTCATTTTCCGTTAACAATTGTTAACAAACTTTGTGGGTATAGCTTTGGTTCATAATTCTTGGTTATTTCTTCACTTCTTCTTGATTCATAACAGTTGATATCTTAACTTGAAATGGGTAACAAAAATTAGTCGATTTGCAAGCTTTTAAAATTTTTATAAAATCTTGACTTCAAAGAGCCGATTTTCCGTTAACTTTTTTGAAGCCTCCGAAACAAACTGTTCAGCAAGCTTGGGCAAATATAAATAAGAGAGCTCATCCAATCTATTTATCAAAATGTAGCAAAGTAGATCCTCAAGTCACTTGTTTTTAAATTGTGGAGATATATATCGCCGTTTGAAAATGGGACCCAATACAAACTTTCCGTTAACAATTGAAGCCTCCGAAACAAATGAAGCCTCCGAAACAACAATAAGGTTAATTATCATCTATGCATATCTAAATTGGTGTGTCCCATATTGATATCTGCATTGTAATTGTTACATGACATGTGCAGAATGTCATAAATAAAAATAAAAATTGATATTATGGTTAATGTTTGAAAAATATACTGATACCCAAGAAAGCCCGTTTCGGAGGCTTCACATGCAAATAACACCATACATAACAAATGGGTGAAAAAATTACCATGATATAAATCTACAATATCTGCCGCATAGAATCATTGATTCAATACACACAAGAAAATAACAGCTTAGATGATCCCAACAGTGTTGTTTTCAAAAAAACTACTACTGCAATGTTTAACCATTGTTAACATGAAGCCTCCGAAACAAAAAAATGACTTGCTGTGATAATTTAATTTTTGTCACAACTGAAATTCAATACTTAGAAGCAAAGCATGAAAATTGGTAATTGTGATATTTTTTACCTATTTTTTCATGTCAACTTGTAGCAGTTAGCCAAATATTTTACTTTTATGATCACCTGTGTTGTTAACTGAAGCCTCCGAAACACAAATCGCTTGAATTGCCAATTCTAAAAAAATAACTCAAATTTCTGTGAAACTTGGCTGGGAGGTTCCTTTCATCAAGTAGTATTTGTACATGAAGTTAGACATTCAAATTATTTTAGGAACCCAATTAAAACTTAAAAAATATGTTTAAGGTTGGGAAATTTCCATTGCAAATGACCCTTGATGTTAAAAATGTTCAAAATTGCAAGTACAAACATAGCAAAACATGGTATAAAATTGAACTTATATCTGTTGACTTACTTTGGAATGGGATTTCACATGTATTCCAGCTTTCATGTCATAATTTTCTGAGCTTATGTAAAATACATTTTTTCTTCGTTTTTAATCAAAATGTTATGGAAATGTCAAATTTTTTATCAGAAATCAAAAGGTTTAAGCCTTGAAACACTATTTTACTGGAATTTAAGTTGCTTCTATGCATGATTACAGTAAACAGAAACATATTTAAGTGGTTTGAAATTTTGACCCTAAAAATCAAAAGTTACACCCTTTACTGTGAAAATGACCGTATATGATTTAATCAAAGTATCTATTCTGTCTGGAATACTTAGATTGTGCTTGAAATATTTGAGGTATAAAATTGTATAATTTTCAATAAAATATTGGGTAAGTTGGGATGAGTTGTTCTGTATTATCATGATTATCAGGATCAGAAATATCAATGGACGATTGAGAGTAAAATCCAAGAATCTTGTCTTTTTTGCAATGTCCAACAAAAAGTAACAGATTTCCATTTGAGATACCCAAAATTAATATTGCGAGTATCCTGCTTTTTTTTTCTTTAGTGGTTACTTTGTAACTTGTTAATAGACATTTTCAACAATGCAACGATAATTGTATTTCAAACACCAGTATGAGGTAATAATTTGTTTTCTTTATATTATTTATAGGCTGATTGTGATATTTGTAAACAAAGTAAATGAGTGCACAGCCAATCTACGTTGTGACAATTTGTAGATGACTTAGAGGAATGTAACTTTGCACTTTCAGCTCCATACAAGATCTTTAGATGTCAAGTCAACTCGAAAATAATGTTGACACTTGTTGCTGAAGCAAATGAACCTCAAGATCTACTTTTTCATTCGATTTTAGTATACGTGCAACATGGCATAAAGCATGAAAGACATACGACATCTTTCAGCTTTATGATTGTTTAATCAAATGAGATATAGAAACATCTACATTTTAAAGGTTTAGTAATGTTTATTTTTCCATTTATTATCAGCTTGGTAACTTTAGTCAACTTTATAATGAAGAAATACCTTAAAAGACATGTGCTTCCTTAACGGAGATTTTCAGTTTTGTGATCTTGCTAAAATACCATATAGAAACACTTAATTTTCTATTAAACCAAGCAACACCATCCAAAGATAATCTGATTTGTTTCCCACAGTCTAGGCCTACAGCCTAAGGTTGGTTCATTTGGAGGAAGATGAAAACAAAACAAAATTTGGATGTATATTCTATATGAATGCTTGTCAATTCATTTAATAAAAATGAAAATTGTAAAGAAGTTCTGAGGGAGGCCAAATGATAGGGATTGCTTGAATTATTATTTGTTAACTATAATGTTCACTAGAATGAATGAGGTATAATGAGGTAATAATTTTTGTATTACAATTATATTGTATATTACAATCGTTAAAAACAAAGCAAATAAGGCATGGTCTACGTTGTGACAATTTGAGAAGGCTCCGATCGTTATCAAAATTTCCAAAAGCAGCGTGAAAACAACAATACATGGATCTTAATGTAGTGATTCCTAAAAGCAATGTAAACATTGCACTTTCAGTTCCATACAACTTCTTATGTGTAAGCTAGAATATCATTTTGACACTTGCCTGTCCTCAGCTACATGTAATAAAATTAGGCGTCGAAAAGAACGGTAACAGGCAAAGTGTCATCATGATTTCACTAATAAAAAACTGATTTGAAGGTCTATAATAACTCATATTTATATGTTGATTCCCGAGTGTTTGACCAAGTATTTTAGGTTTTTCTCATTTTAGATCGAATAAAATCTAGAAACACTTAAATTTTAGTAACATTTTGCTTTTGTTATCCATGATATTAAAGTTTAAAACCTAACACAACTTAATAACCAGCTCTAAATAAAGTATGTAGTTGAAATAATCACGTATTTCATTAATATTACACTATTTTCAGTTTGTAATATTGCTAAAAATACCACATAGAAACACTGTATTTTCTAAAAAAAGCAACACCGCCCCAAGATATTCTAATTTGTTTCTCACAGCTACATGTTGGGTCACTCTAATGACACCAACAAAAATTCAAAATTTTGATGTATATTTTTTATATTTGCATTTGAATTCATCAACTAAAAATTCAATTTTTTAAGACATTTTGAGGGGGGGTATGTTTAGACACCCCTAGAGCCAAATGATAGGGGTTGGTTGAATGTCAATTGTTCCCTGTAATGCCCGGGGTAGATGTGTCCTACAAATACTTAATTTACTTAAATAACTTCAACCACTTGTGAAAAAATGAGAATACAAAATTGGCTTAAATTCAGGAAAAATTCATCCATTTTTAAGGGTGTAGATTGTACCAAAACAAATAAGGGCTATAAACCCTTAATAAGGGGGGTCAGAATCCTGAAAAAGTTTCAGTGAGAATGTTTCATCAAACACCCCTACTACACCAAATATGGGCAAATTCGGACAACCTTGATGTTCCTGCCACTGCCTGGCTTTCTCCGGCATGATCAATTAAAGCCAGGACGTCGTACATTATGCTGCTGTATGTTTGCTACAAATGCACGTCAATGTTTTTCTTAGCAAAATATAATTAATGAAAACGTTATTAATCGTTTCATATTGACTGATTGCATTTTACCTGATGGATGTTTATTAGTACATGTAGTCCGCTTCCTTCGCCCGAACGATTGGCATTCAGGAATGGTTGGTTTTTATTAAAGGTATAGCAATTACCATATTGGGTAAAGACATGCGTGAAATTCTGAAAAAATGATAATGACACCTGGTGTTGGTAAATATTGTATGAGACTCGGGTTTATTAGAAACTGAGGTGGAAATGTGTTACAAAACAAAAGGAGTAAAATGATACAATCACATCTATAGCATTTTCAAAGCAAAGTTATAATATGTGATGCGATCAAGCAAAATCAGTCGGAAAATAACTCGAAAATATTAAATTTTCAGTTCCTTATAGGACAGTAAAAAAACATTTGCAAAGCTGTATTTTGCAGAGAACCCCATTGAAATTGAGCAACCAGTTCTAAAGATATGAGCAACTAAAGAATTTCCAAAACAGGAGGAAACAAAAGGAAATAATGCCTTTCTTTGGCTATTATCTGAAAATCAATATTTCCGAGTTCCGGCTGATTTTGCTTGATCGCATCACATATCTTCGGAGAGATCAGTATGTCAACGAATGGCACTCGCAATTCTGTGAATATTGTGTTTCCTCATTTAGGCCAAATTAAGAAGTTTCAATTCTGACACATGTCGTGACGGCTTGAGCTGGAAGTGCATTATTTTTCTTTGGAGTTTCTTTGGAGCCTCCACAAGAAATGTCATTATATCCTTCATTAATATATTCTCGTTCATTAATTGGTTAAACGAGTATCATGTGACCAAAAATAGTTTTAACCGTTTGGAGTCAAAAAGCCGGTTGATGAGGGAGCGGGGTACTATTGGAAGTACTACTTCCCCGGGAAATAGTACTACTATTTCCCTCTGAGCGCGTATAACCTCATTGCCGCGTCGCAGGATGATATCATCCATCGGTTTTCAACTTCACAACATACGCCGCATTAAACGTTTTCTTGACCATGACACACCCCATGCCGTTGTCAGAGCTCTCGTACTATCGCGCTTTGATTATGGTAATGCCTTCTTATAATATGGAGCCAAAATCTTGATCGGCTGCATGCAGACTGTGCAGTCACTCCAACACAAGGCTGCCAAGTTGATTTTCTCTGCCATAAGCTGCTGAAATATATGTATATATGAATGTATGTATGGCCCGAGAACGCATCAACTTCAAAGTTTGCCTCTATATCTTCAAATGCCTCGAAGAATACCTCATTGATTTAGTTTCCCTAAAACAACCCCTGCTGGGACTGTACAATAGATAATCCACTGAAATAGTACTGAAAGAGTTCTTTTTTTATTTAATTTTTTGTTGTTGCAATTTCTGCGAAATTCGATGTGACGCATAATACTTTGCATAGAGAATTTTAGGACACCTTTACAAATGTATGCATCTTCAGGTGCGTATTTTATCGAAAATACTACGGAAAATGTGATTCAAATCAATGCAGGAAACGCAACTGAACACATTATTTCTATCCCACGTTTCCCTGTTATAAGTTACAGCGTATGTTTACGCTACCAAAATTAATGAAACAAATGCAGAAATCGAGTCAGAATTTGCAAGAAATTGATGATTTTTAACATAAATAAAACACATATTTTGAATATTTTATACCAAAATATGACATTTCCCTATAGTCAAATTAAAAAACAAAAAAAAAACAAAAACAAAAAAAAACCACACCAAACAAACACGTGACCGTGTTTTTTCAGATTTTTGGGTCGGTCGATAAGGGCAAGTCAAGTTATTTTTTTCAGGCCTCATGTCTGTGTATGTTTGCAATCATAGATTGAATACAATACCGCTCTTTTCGAAGACACTAACCGTACGGGTGTGAATGAAACGTACATTGATGTGAAATTTCAAATTACGATCCAGGTCTTTATGCCTATTCTTTGATAATCAGTGGTGCCATGTTATAAGGTACGTCTAGTGCAGGGCAATACATTGAAAATCGTTTTCACTTATCGCTATGGTAATTAATCCTGTTACATAACTACATCTACAGGGAATAGCCACACTGACAAATACATATACACTGAAAAATACCCGGAGTAACGCTGAAAAAGGCTAGAGTATTACTGAAATGGTTTTCAGTGTGATTTTCAGTCTCAAAAATTCATAGTGACTAAAATTACGTCACGAACAATCTCACCTGATCATTACATTTGTGTCCTCGCCATGTGCATTCCAGCAATGTCTTATTGTCAAGTTGGAATCCTGTTTTTAGCTGAAAATCACTCATGTTGATGGACATGTTTGGGTGTAAAATGTTTGAAGGCAAGTCGTAATCAAATGACGCGTGGTAACTGGTGCTGCTTCCGCCCTCGTTGGATTCACTGAATGAAGGGCTTATGCTGTGGCTAACGCCAAAAACGTTGTCAAAATACGCAATCACTTTAGACTTCTGGTATCTATTACATGATAAGAACAATGTGATGATGATTGTTTTCTGGATATCGAGGTGCAGGTGTGTAGGCAAATTCATAATCATGAAAGTAAAATATTATTTTCTCTGAATAACTAACTAACTAACTAAATAAATAAACAACATTTATTATATATTTAATTAATTAATTATTAAGAATATGACTACATAAATAATAATAATAGTAATAATAATAATAATAATAATAATAATAATAATAATAATAATAATAATAATAATAATAATAACACTAATAATAATATAATAATAATAATAATAACACTAATAATAATAATAATAATAATAATAATGATAATAATAATAATAATAATAATAATAATAACACTAATAATGATAATAATAATAATAATAATAATAACACTAATAATAATAATAATAATAATAACAGTAATAATAATAATAATAATAATAATAATAATAATAATAATAATAATAATAATAATAATAATAATAATAATAGTAATAATAACAATACTATAAGTAAACCTCTATTAATGCTTTGCTCTCAGTCACAGTCTCTTGCGCTCATTCAATATAAAAACTACGAAGGAAACCAAACTTGACTCAACTCGAACCAACTCGAAATTTATTCTCGGTGATCTTTTTTTATCCTCGGTGAAGTTATTGTTCTCGGTAGAGTTTTTTTCTTTCTCATAGCGTTTTTTCTCAATGGTTTTTTTACGAGGTTTTGTCCACTATGGCGTGCCATATTCTACAATAGCCTGATGATCTAAATCTGGAAGAGGATGAGGACAGTTTAAGTGACCGCTTATAGGTTCGAATTGCAACTAGCCTGATAACGACGCTCTCGTAGCCAAGTGGTTAAGGCACAGGTCTTGTAAAACCTGAGGTCCTGGGTTCGATTACCAGGCGGGATCACTTTTTTCTACTTGTCTCCTTTATTATTTCCGACGGCGAATCTGGTGAAAAATTATGTTTATTATAAATAGCCTGATCACTTCACGTTATTCTGGAAATAATTATTATTCTAGAAAAGAAACTGTTTTAAACAAGAGGTAACCATGGTAACATACCTGTTAAAGTTACATATTGTAAAGGCTGGAAATTCCAATACATTCCGGTATTGAGTCGATACTTTTGTGTTGACATTAAATTGTAAGTAGGCATCCACTCGAAGAAAAATCTGCCACAAGCACACCCCTACACAGGTTAAGAACACTAATACCCAAAGAAGACGAACCCACCATGGTTTGTTAACATTGGAAAAATTACTCGGTCCATGTAGAGTTGTTGACTCGGCAAACTCACGTTCAAGAGTTGTTTTCTGGTAAAATTTTGCAAAGTGTCGTTCAATCGCTCTCTCTATCTGATCAGACTGGTCGTCCATATTTTGTTTTGTCCTGCATGCTCCGATACGTAAAGTATTCTAATGTACTACCGAATAGTCTTTGATATCGCATCACACTACTAGTACTTTTAAGTACTACATTAACCCAATAAAATTAGCCTACGTAAAAGTACCCCCAGATCGTAAATTATAAATGTCAAAGTACATGGTTATACTCATCGAGTATCAGATGATTCTGCATGCAGAGTTTATAGTTCCATCGCCAACGCTGGCGAGCGAGAATTAAAAGTGATTGAGGTAACTGACCAGACTCAATGAGTGGGGCCTAAGAGGGGAAAAGGTCTGGGCGTCTGCGGGTATTATAATGGTAGCAATTAATATTATGTGAAGTTGTACTAATATAAAAAAAAATTCAGCATCCTCGAATGTACAAATTTAGAAACAACTTGAAAACTTCTTCGTCTCAGATCTTAAATTAAGCAATTGTGATGGCTTGAGATTGGTACCGAATTGTACCAAACAAAACGAATTAACGTCGCGTGCACAAAATGTCGCGTCGCCTCACGAAAATCGTTTGGCTGACCCAATGAGATACATCGTTAGATTCTTGTCCGGAAAAATCAAATTCGACTATAAACTGGTTTTCTCAGTTACAACAACCATTAAATTCCCGATATTATGGTATATAGCCTACTCGTATAGAATGCATTACAAAATCATGATAACCAAGCGTACATTATTGCCAAGGTAAAACAAAGATAATCATTCTTCAATTTTGCTAATCGAGGCATCCATTAAAAGGACATTACACAAAGTGCACTAAGGATTATATTTTTTATCATATTATTATTAATAAGACATTAAGGCTACTAGATCTTTTCGGTGGAAATTGTTGCAGTCAAAACGTTAAAGTAATCTATTGCAACATCTGAATATTATAGTAAAGAAAACAATGATGCCTCTGTAGCTTAGAATCATGACAGACTAGACAAAATTTCAATAATTCAGGTTTCGTAAGGCATTTGATAGTAGTAGTTGAGAATCTAAGTATCTTTACTAGTTTGGACTGCTGAATTAAAAAAGGCGGTAAAAAAGCAAGCGTTATTTTGAGTATATGACTCAACTGCATTTTTACTCGGCTCCCCAAAGTAGTCACTGAGTTCTTATTGGTCACAAGCCAGTGATTTTGCAGTTACGAGTGGACTAGATGTTGATTCAGTTGTCAACTATATCATTATGAACAAATACCTCATACTTTTAATCTAGTGCCATCTTTCAAACTGTATACTTTATTTTAATAATCATGTAGAGCATAAATAGTGATTAACTCAATTGATAGTTTTTGGTTTTTTCTGTCGTGTACGACGTAACCCAGTTCAATCTGTCGAGCAGCAGGGGGGTGAATGTATATTTACGTGCTGGTCACCCCAACATAGTTAGATAGTAGCGATCCCTACTGGTTGTCCATCTTGTACTCAGTCAGATTGGATAACGGATCCCCAGCATTAATATTCTATCAGCTGCGCATGCCATGACAAAAGGAACCAACTGACATTTTGGCAAAGGTTTTACCTACACTGCAAAAACAAGTGTTTATATTTAAACACCATATTGTGTTTATCAGAGCAACACTTAATAAACACATAATTCATGTTAATGGTCTAACACTAATGTTCATAAATTAACACTTGGTGTTATATTACAAACACTAATGTTTGTAATATAACAGCAAGTGTTAATTTATGAACATTAGTGTTAGAACTATTAACATTAGTGTTAGACCATTAACATGAATTATGTGTTTATTAAGTGTTGCTCTGATAAACACAATATGGTGTTTAAATATAAACACTTGTTTCTGCAGTGAGGGTGCTTAAGGGGAGTGATATTTATATCTTAGATGTCCAAGCAAACCAGTATCTCACCCAGAAAGCAGAAAAATGCCCTACTCAAAATACGGCATCCTGTACTAGTCTATGGAGACTAGTCACGGTTTTTGCACATTATCGTTGCAAAAGTCTTAAAAACCTATACCGTTACTAACGATTAAAGGATAAGCAGCAAAGCAAAGTGTCAGTTATTTTCGTTCACCTCTGCTCATGACATATCTTAAAAACAGTACAGTGGAAAAATCCAGGAATTCGATAACAGTAATCAAACTCATTCCACAAAGTAAGCCAAGAGTCCCACCGATATCACCTATATTAAAAGACAAAACGAAATGTATATATATTATGAAAATTATTATCTATTGTTTGAATGAAATTGGTGCGATATCAAAAGTTGCAACATCTATTACTGGTAAAAATTTACGCTTATTATAAATGACAACCAGGCATAATGATCTCCAAATTGAAGAGACCGCGGTCAGTGCGGGGTCTTACTCCTGATCAATAATCTTTTTGAATTAGCAACTTTTCAAATCGCACCATATTTCATTTCAACTGTTCCGTACGTCCAACAAGGTCAGTGACTACTTTTTGTTAATCGGCTATTTGCACCAGATGTGATGGTATTGTGATATTATGATAATGAATATTAATCATTAATAGAAGTTGAAAGTCTCAGGATTTCGCAATTAATGTCGCAACTTTTTAATCATTATGCAAGACATACAAATCCATATATTTTCCGAAATGCATAATGTAAATAAATTAATATCCAAGGTGCATCCTATACTCTAATCAGCTCGTAATAGGCGGGACGACTCATGACATCGTGGATTGATATATATAGAATGACGTACATACACCCAGGCGCAGCACTTACGCGAACTGCGCTTTGCGTATTGCGCGACTGACGCGCGCTTATGTGAATTTACGCGTGCTTAATTGGGAGACTTTATTGACTCTCGCAGTAACAAAACCCGACAAATTCTTGATTAGGAGCTGATCATATATATAAGTGATTCCGTGTGAAAATAATGTGCGACCTGCGGTACGATATAGGTTTGCTTGAACTTTCAATACATCCCAGGAAACACAGACGTTTTACAGAAAACGTTATAATGTCGGGTTATATAAAGGGTGTAAAACGTTCTTACAATATTCAGAAAACATTTTTGAAAATTGATGCAAAAGATTCTAACATAATGTTTTTAATAGTTGACTAAATACTTAGGTAGGAAAGTATTTGCCAAACATAGTTTACCCAATTACATTTGACAACATTTTAATAATGTCGTTGTAGTGTTTTTTAAATGTTTTCATGACACTATGTGGTGGTTATTAAAATAACCATCACATAAAAGTTGTAGCCTACTTACTTCCCAGACTAGCTGAATCATATGAAGGAAACTGCTCAACGTTCGTGTAGCTAAGCTCTGCGTAATAGATTTTCATTCGGAGGAGATTTTCCCTGAAATTAAAATTATTATATACAATAACAGTTGAAGCTGATTTCAGAATACTGATGCAGCAAATTTCTATTTGCGCGAGAAAAGAATCACGAACTTATATCAAACTTGTCTTCGTAAAAATGGAACCGCAACAATAAATAATCATTTCGATCTTCAATGCGGACAATAAAACATTTTATTGTTTATTTTCGTATGCTTTCCTTTATTGTGTTGTTTTTGTTTACATTGAAAGGGTAATAAAACATATGAAGACAAACCAATAATGCGACGTAACCGGGGTAAATCCCGAGGTCACCCACCCATCCTCACCCAACTATCAATTTCTTATGTGAACTGTGCAATGCATACTGCAGTTACTGTCCGTTTTCCTATACATAATACACAGTGCTCTTTCCCATTGACGCGTGACCTCTACAAATAGCCTACGTTAAAAGAATGGGGATATGCCTAGTTAACGTCGCTGTGTGAAAAATAACCGGCCAATATTAAAAGTACTCTTCTAAAGTTCTAGAAAATATAGTTTTGTAACATGTCCTAAATTTTTAGCTAATTTAGATGTTTGGAAATATTCGTACTTTGGTGTTTTAGTTAATGTTATAGGTAATAGTACATTGCCTAGTTAACGTCGCTGTGTGAAACATAACCGGCCAATATTAAAAGTACTCTTCTAAAATTCTAGACAATATAGTTTTGTAACATGTCCTAAATATTTAGCTAATTTAGATGTTTGGAAATATTCGTACTTTGGTGTTTTAGGAATGATATGTAAACGACAGATAACACCAAAAAATATGAAGAAATTATTTCCAAACCGTGTTAAGTCTGCAAACCACCAGAGTTTTGTCTCATTTCGTAAACAAAAGCCCACACAGAATTGTTCTCTAGCGCTCGCTTTATAATCGTTCACCCAACTGAAACTATAATCCCAGCCATTGCTCCATTGTACGTGTAAAAGCAGAAACATATGATGTGTGTATTTAACTAGAGAAGATATGATTTAATAAGTTGAGCTGCTTTCAATGAGTGTTATCTTGGTTTAATAGCTTTTAATGGGGTTTAAGTCCTGCAAAGGTCGAATTGAATTCTACTGTAGACATGACTGCATCATGGTCTATTTATAAAAATGTTATAAAATATTTATTTTGGTTCTTTCTTTGCATGTTCTTCCCCTCTTTCTTTTATTTGTAAAGTTTGTGCAATTTTATGTTGCAATTTAGGTCAGTGTAAGAGGGTGCTCGCTTTAGGCCTCTGGACCTTATATTCTGTATGTTTGATTTGAATGAAAATAAAATGATGATGATGTAATATGTATGGTAATTTTAAAATGTTTATCATTTATGCACGGTTATTGCCTTGTGCTGGATGGTGAACATGTTTGGCCTTTGTGGATAAGGGCTGAGGGATTCTGGCTATTTACGTAGCTCAAGCGTGCGCATTGATATTGTGATGACCAGGGGCGTAGCAAGAGCATCCGGGGCCCATGGACAAGGAGCAGTACGGGCCCTTTTAACCAGGGCGGGATTTAGCCTACCTTATTGGGCCCTGGGCCAGGCCAAAATTTGGAGGACCCGAACTCACGTGCCGAGGAAGGTATGTGCACTCAAGTCAGTGGCCAAGTTTTGGTTTAACTAATGGGGACTAAGGGGACTAACATATTTTGTTCAATTCAATTTCAGACTATTTTGGCCCCAGATCAACATAACTTTTGGTATTTTAATGTGCGCGAAGCGCGGAAAATTTTACAATTTTGCCCTATTTTGACCAAAAAACATGCTGTGAAAAGAAAGATGCAGAGGGCAATTTTGGGGCACCCAAAATTTGGGGGCCCAAAATTGGGATCTGGCCCAATGGTATAAAAATCCGGCCCTGCTCTCCATTATCAGACCTTATTTAATTTTCGCTTTTGTGCTCGGGGCCCCTGAACCCTCGGGGCCCATGGACTTCGTCCACCCTGTCCCCCCGCTTGCTACGCGCCTGGTGATGACCTACAATCCCGGAAATTTACCCCCTCCCCTTCCCCACCAAACAATGTTGGGAGAAGATATGGTGAAGATGAGCATATTGGGCATGCCAAAATTGTACGGGATAGAAGGGACACCATTTCCAATAACAGTCTCTACGCAGGACAACCGATTCTTTTGTTCTGCTTAGCTCACTCAGTCATTTAATGAGGCAATACAAACGATCGAATTTGGTGTTGAAATGAGCAAAATTTTGAGTTACACCTTTTCAATGTAAAATTAATTTTCTCGGCCAAATGAAAAGCAATAATTTTCATTTTTTCAGTAAATGTCAGGAAAAACTGTAATGCTTGATGCTGTATTTTTTTTTCAAATCCTAGTGTTAAACTTAGGCGTGAAATTCAGTCATTTAGTGTAAGATTTTCGATTTTGATAGGCTTCAACTCTGCCCGCGAGCCTTTTTGGGGATCAACCTTTTAGCTTTTCAAAGTAATATAGTTTGCTAATGAAGGATTTTTCCCAACTTTCTAACGCACATCACCGTGAGCAATATATCATAGTTTTATCAGAATTTCCGTTTTGATTTCACCATTTTTTATTGCCGGCTGAAAATTTTCAAAATCCACGCGTGAAATCTGAGGCTAATATTAGCATTGTGGATCGATATCTCTGGGTGCCCGGCCTGGCTACAGTGTTGCCAGAACTTCAATATAACAAAGAAGTTCCCAGGCCTAGCGCTCCTATGACACTGATCATGTTATGAGGATCTTTCATCACGTAAGTGATTAATTATTTGATTTCATCATCACCGTGATCATTGGACCAATGTGTTGAAATTTGCTTCTCCTCAAAACAACTTTGCCCAACATTTGGTAAAAAAAATCAACAATCTTACATCTTACAATTGGGAAATATTTTAATTTTTTTTTTCATTTACAAAACATAAATATTACGCTGTACGTTTTATCAAGCAAACTTTTTTGAACACACTTCCAAATAACCTTCGTAACATCCACAGACTTTCGTTATCAATCTTTGTAAATTGATTGTTTTTATGTTTGTTTGTCAATTTCGTGCTTTACGCGCTTTGAGTTCCTCATCGGAAGAGATTGTGTCTTATAAGAACCATTCATTATCATTGTTAATTTAAACAGGTTTTTGTTTTTAAACAAAAACCTGTTCAACCAATTAATTAAAAATTGCTTGCCTAAAAACAGAATAACTTGGATGTTAATACTTGACCTAGTGTTTCAATTGTCATGGAGGTGACTGGGTATGGCGCCTTTGGTTAAAAGGTTAAACATGGAAGTTTATAAAAACCTATTAAATGACCTAAAGGAAAAAACATTTGTGGCAACAATGAGCCTTGTATTGAAAGTCATGGTTAAAATGTGTTGAGTACCACCCTTACCATCCCTACATACACCCCCACTACCCACCTCACACACCTCTGCACCCACCCCATCCCCATAGGCCTACATAATATTACATGTATACCGTTACATGATAATATTTATATATAGCACGGCTATAGCTATACATTTAGAAAGTAGGTCCTTTAGCGCTAAATTATGACAAATAGGCCTACATGTCCAATTAAAAACAAACCCGAACACTAGTCCGAAGGGTGTAATGAAAATGACAACCCGCGATGGGGGGTCATACAAAATTCACCTGGAGATAGGAGGGACAGAAAATTAAAATCCCCTATAATAACACGCTAAGTTTTCTAGGTTTGGACAGTGGATTTTCCCATGGACCTCATCCTAGGTAAATAAATAATCAAACAAACAAACAGACAAAATGGTTTTCATAATCATGGAATCCATAGGCACTATAAATTGAAATTGCAGGCTATCACGGGAGCAAATTTCCAAAATTCACCTCATTTACCAGAACACCCAATTGGGGATTTGGGCTACCAAATCGCTGGTCGGGCAATCCTTGCTTTCAATGGAAAAGCGACCTGGATGACAACAATGGAAATATCGATTATTTCTGCTGGTTGCTCTCGAGATAAAGTACTGAGTTTGACATTTTCGGAGCATGAAGGGAAAAAGGGTAACAAAAAAAACACGGAAATTCTGACAAAACTATAATATATAGACCCACACGATGTGCCTTACAGAGGTGGGAAATATATTTCTTTAGCCAACTATATTAGTTTGAGACGCTAAAAAATGAATTCCGTAAAAAGCTCGCGGGCGAACTAAAGGCCTATAAAAATCAAAAATATCACACTAAAAGACACAATTTGATGCTTAATTTTTACACCAGGATTTAAAAAAATGTATATCCAAGCATTATGTTTTTAACTGACATTACTGAAGAAAAAAAATATTGCTTTATATTTGACCCGGAAAATAAATTTCATAGCAAAAAGGTGTATCTCTGAATTGTGCTGATTTTAACATGTATCGATCGCCTTTTAGCGCGACTAAGCAGAACAAAAGAATCGGTTGTCCTGGGTAGAGCCTGATAAGACCTTAAAATTGTTCAAACAATAATATTTCTAAGATTGTAGTTTGGATCTCATACGCACAGGACTTCGAGTATCGAAGTGATCAATAACTTAAGCCCTACTAGAGTATGGTGTTAATCTGTTATTCTGTAAAGTATTCTTTTACTAAAATACCTTTGTGAAGTCCTATTCGGGTAGACTGGATAAATTTCTTTTATGTCTAATGATGCTGGAAGTCCAGGCCAATAGCTAAATGACAAACGTCCTTCGTAAGTTTCAGATGAACACGGTATGTTACAATTATTACAGTTGATGTTACTATTGGTCTTGGTAAACTGTTCTAAAAGTGAAAGAAAACCAACAAAAGGCTATAAGGAATCCCTGTGGCGGCGGAAGCATTAATATTTAGGAGAGGGCTGAGCATATTTTTATATTATACATAATCTAGTATATTCTTAATTTGCCACTTCTGCTTTGACTTTGAGTTTTAGGGTGCAAAAGTCATCAATTTCATATATTTTTAGCCCAAAATGAAGGTAAATTTTTATATTTGATTAGCCAGCGCACATTGAGCGCAAAATGGTGCAATTTTACCCTATTCTGACAGAAACGCTGTTTTTCTGGCTAAACAGGAAGGTGCACATAACAATTATTGCTTTAGTTTTTCCTCTATTAAGATATTTATCGGGGGGGGGGGGGGTGCCCATGAAAAATATAGGGGGGGGACGTGTCCCCTGTGCCCCCCGCTTCCGCCGCCTATGATAAAACCGTTATCAAACAAGAATATTATGTTGTAAATTCTACGATAAACGTGTGCAAAGTAGCAGATTTGAAATTATAATAAATATCAGTTACTTCTTTCAAGAGCAAAAATAATTAATTCTTCCGTTATGTTTCATGCTTTTTTGTTTGTTTGTTTGTTATTATTTTTGTAAGATCTGTAGTTTAAGACATATTTGTATTAATATTAATGAGGTAGTGGGAAATACCTACTATCTTGTGGAATCGTGCAATTAAATATTTCTTCAGGACTGCATTCTCTTTCAGACGACTCTAAAATAAATTAAAAAAACCAAAAGAAAACAAAGATGATAATGAAGCAAATTAACAGAAACGTATAAAACGCGTGCCACTTCATCATGCAAAAATTGAAAATTGCAAAGATAGGAGGTGAAATCAATATTTTGTTCAAAGAGAGACGTTCAGTAATGACTAAGTGAAAACTGTTACGGTGGGGCAGAGTGGCCCTGACAAAAAAATGAAAGAAAAAGGTGCCCCTCTGACAAAAAATGAAAGAGAAAATCAGGAGGGCAAAGGAAAATAAAAGGGGCAAGGACTCCCTTTTCTACCAAAATTCAGCCCGATCATGGGCCAAAATAGTGTACAATACACAATTTTAAAGATAACGCCATTTCCATCTTGATAATGAGCGAAAATAGTGTAAAATACAAAATTTTTGCGCGCTAGGCGCGTGCACATCGTCCCAATAAAGCTTTTTTTTAAAGCTCGAAGACATACAGTCTCTACGTATTGTATGATGCAACTGTAATATTTTTTCGTCTGTGCCCCCCAAATTTTATTTTGCCCCCGACCAAAAAAGCTGGCTACGCCCCTGCACACACGGCACAACTACAGTTACTCTTCACAAAGAAAGTGCAAAGATCAACATAAAAAAAGGAGTGAGACAGGGAAATACAATCTCGCCAAAGTTGTTTGGACTAAAAGGGTGTCAATATCAATGGAGAGAAGTTCAACCATCTCGGATTTGCTTATGATATAATCATCATAACAGAGAGTCTGGAAGAAATTGAAACCATGCTCAGGGAGCTCGCTGAAGCTAGTTAGGAATGTGGCCTCAAGATGCACATGCAGAAGAAAAAAAATAACAGGACCCCTCGTTCAGCATACAATAGTTATTGTCAATGGATGTAACATAGAAGAAGTCAGCCGGAAGGAAAGCAGTTCAGCCGGAAGGAAAAAAAAGACAAGGGTAGGGAATAAAGAGAAGAATCAAGCTCGGATGGAGGCAATATGGAAGACTTAACAATATCATGAGACGAGATATACCAATTTGCCTGAAAAGGAAAGTGTTTAACTAATGTACAATCCCAATTATTACATACGGGGCTGAGACATGGATGCTTACTGCAAAAATGGAAATGAAGCTACAAGCGGCACAGCACAACATGTTAGGGAGTACCTATAAAGACAGGAAGGCAAACAAATGAGTTAGAGAACAAACAAAGACTCAAGACATGTTGGAAACAGCTCTACACTAAAAATGGACAGTACACATCAATAGAAGAACAGACAGCATCAGGAACAGTTTAACCCACTCATTTGCACGTAAAACTAACCATGTTGACCAGGTAAATCTAACTGAAAGAATTAAAATGATACACAGGTTTTGTTTTTTCAAAATCACTTCCCATGGACTTGGGTGGGTTTTGAATTCATGTATTCAATTGGTATATCAAGGCTAGAGATAGAGCTACCTGGCAGAGACATGCTGAGACTTTCGTCCAGCAGTGGACCGACAATGGCTGATGATGATGATGCTCCAGCTCGCACAAGGTCTGAAACGAAAGTTTACAAAATTTGAAGGGGCAAACGATTCCGGGCTATTGTTTCAAATAATTACCTTTTGGGTAGCGATAGTCTCTGCATCCACATACTCTGGTCACGTGATCAACCTTGCATTCATGTAGACAAAGCGGTACAGTGTATACTTGAGAATACTTCAAACCCGTATCGGTGCAATTTGGCGAGTACGGATGTGGTTTCGATTTCGACTACAATAGAAACGAGAGTGTAAATTAAATGGAATTTTAAAAAGTATATTCCCAAATTCTTTACTCGTTAACGTAATATCCAACATAAAATATATAGTATTATCATCGCCATTTCGTCACAATCATCACTATCAAATCATCATAGTTGTCGTCGTTCTGTGATTAGTGTGATTTGAAAATAGTATATACCTTGATGTAAAATTAGAGTTTAAAACTGTTCGAGATACTCAATTCTATATTTCTAAGCAACCATTTCCCATCATCAGCTGTAGTAGATGTAGATCGACAGACTGAGATCCAGAGATCGTCTTCTACACCTAAAAGTAGCCATCTGGATAAGAAAGAGGGGGCAAAAACACTCAACAGAGACGAGTGAACTACTTTCTTCCGCATATTTACGTCCAAGTCCTAACAGCGCCATCTACGCCAGCCGGAAGCAGCCGACGATGTGCAGGAATTGGTCAATTTGAGAAAGTGCTAAGTCTTAGCACGAAACTGTCATTGAGGTATAACATCAACCCAAATTTTTGGATTTGTATAAAGAAACCTTCAATTATATATTTTACCGACAATCCTGATGAACTTATTTGCGGGTTATCTTCCACACAAACTCCGTCTCAAAGACAATGCGGACATTTTCAATCTCTGTCTGTCGATCTACATCTTCTTACAGCTGATGACGGGAAATGGTGCGGATGAAAGTAGTTCCCTCGTCTCTGTTGAGTGTTTTGGCCTCCCCTTTTTCTTATCCAGATGGCTTCTTTTATGTGTAGAAGAAGAGACATATTAAAGAAGCCATCTGGATAAGAAAGATGGGCCCAAGACACTCAACAGAGAGGAGAGGAACTACTTTCTTTCGCACATTTACGACAAAGTCCTAACAGCGACATCTACGCCAGCTCCATTCGGAAGCAGCCGACGATGTGCAGGAATTGGTCAGTCAATTTGAGAAAGTGCTCGTGACAAGTAACCTCACTGTTTCGACAACAACAGGACTTGAGACTTCAATGACTCAACTTGAGACTCGACGTTCGACTTAACTACAAATCTAATGTCTATTACCGTCATGAATATTAATGTTGAATCGCATTACCTTGATGCGTTTAATGCCAACAAGTGTTTCAAATCCGGGAGAAACCGCAAATCCGGCCTCTTTCATCAATGGCTGTTCCCCATGCGGATGCAACACTACCTATATATGGACAATGATTTTTCAGGTGAGAAGTTGTTTGACATTTTCTTGAAGCCCCGAGCATGCGTCTCGAGGTAAGACTTTGTAAGGGACGGCTTCAACTGGACAGAACCGGCGGTTGAGTTTTGCAGCCGCCCCTAATTAAGCCATCACGATAACTAGCCCTACTAATGTCAAGATTCGTCTACATTATTATTTCCTTTTATTTTCACAGATACAGGTCAATTTCTCTAGTGTTTATTGCATTGCAAAGAAAAAGTTTGAGCATGTTCCAGTGAAATGATTTGAAATTATTTATCAAAATAGTTGCTCAAGAAACTTGAAAATGTCTCATTCCCCATTCAATATCCTCTTGTATCATCCTTTGATCCTTGGTGTGTTTTGTACCTTGTCCGTTGGAGGCATCATTACCTACTTTGCACTTCTTTTTCGTAATACGTAACAAAATAATTCTTGTGCCAATTTTTTTTTTATTAATTTTTTAAAATCTAGATAAAAATATCTAGGAGCCTTTTTTTGTTTTTTAAAAACAAATTTGACCAACTTCACCAAAAATATTTGAAATTTCGGCGAAAATCGGGCTTTTTATGATTTTTTTTTGAAAATTAAGCATTTTTTGACCATTTTTGGTGCATATTTCTCAAAGTTGGTCAAAATTTTAAAAAGTAAAAAAAAACGTCTCCTGGATATTTTTATCCATTTAAAAAAAAAGACCTTTTGAAAGTGGCACCAAAGTTTTCCATATGAAATCCTTAGACATGGGTCATTTTTTTAAATAAACCCTTAGACCATCGAGCGCTTAGACATAGGTCTCTCGTCCGGTCCAGTTTTTATGTTCATAAATCCCTAGTAAATCGGAATATATAATCCACCCCTTTTCCACGAGCATGTCGAGTAAATCTCGATCTTTTCGGGGATTCCCCGATCCGAGTGAGCGTTCTCGTTGTAAGTTCCAACGCTGTATTTAGTACTTGTAGTTAAACCCGTGGGTTGAAGACCATGGCAACCAGCAAAAAATCCGAGACTTTGATTTCGTAGTCTCATTAGAGTCTCTTTATACGGACCGCGGGCATTGGTGCGGAGGGTTCGCAGCATCGTGCTGATCAAGCATTTGTGTAAGATTACAACGCCATTGAATTTGTTCGTCGTGCGTGATTTAAAAAGTAAACACGTTAAAAGAAATCCTTAGACATGGGTCTATATTTTTGAGAAAATCCTTAGCCACGGGTACCTGTCCACGGTTGAATGGCCCAAGGAAATGGGTAAGGTTTCAAGTCTGGAGCCTCACATCCCCGACCAAAAATATCGAGGTCCCCCCGGTGCAGGATGACTGCAAAGGTTGTCTTGTTAACTTATTAACCCAGCTGGGTCATTGTTTGTTTATTTGTATATTTCTTATTTACCATGGATCCATATATAGAGAAAAAATGTTTAAGTATCCCTCTGATCTTCTATATGACATCTGGCTACATGGCAACCATTTTATTGGTAATCTTATAGAGTGAAGTGAGTCAAGTGACTTTATATATAACGTAATGAGTAAAAGCCATTACCTTTATTCCAGCTCCCTGAAACTCTCCTGGTATGTGATCGTCCTGCTTTATATCCAATGTTAACGTCAGACCATTATCAATACCTGGTTCGTTAACGACAAGGGCATCTTCCACCTTTGAAGGATTATTAAAAGTATAGCAAACGCCGAGATCTGTTATCACTCTTGTGAAATTCTTATGTCCACATTCCTCTACGCCGTTCCATCTGCATTCCAACAGCATTTCTTTCGCAGTATACGCCCCAAATTCCGACAAAGCTGTACGTGTCACATTCAAACTTCCACGAGGCGCACCAAGAGTTTCATAATACACCGTCCAATTAAATTCATTTCGATCTTCTTGGTTTAAAGAATAGAGACGAGATATCATGTCTGCAGTGACTTTAACAGACTTGTTTCTGCTCCATTGGTTTAAATTACAGAAGGTCATTGCCGGGAAGGTCATATCCTCGTTATATTCAATAGAATATTTTGTCGAAACTTCAAATTTTTGGTATTGCTGGAAGTGTTGATAAATAGACGCGACACCCCAGATTAAGGATGTGAGAACGACTAAACACCAAAATAATCTGAAAACAAAATGAATGTTCAACAATTATATATGAAATTAGTTTTCATTTTAAACTTTCGATCTCTCTCCATTCACGACATTGAATCATTACTGCATGTAATTGAATAGAAGTGGTATTAGGTAATAAAATGAAATAAGTAATAAAATAATATTACTAGATAATTGCATGTAGAAAAGAGTAGCATATAATATTATAAACAGCCCAAGCACACCACAGCCCATACATAAATACCAACCTTCGAATAACATGGATCTGCTCTCCTGTCACGTATCGTATTCCATGTAGTGTGGTTGAATTGCCAAATGTTTGAGCTTGATGAATAAAATCTACATTTGCACCGCTGGGCTTTTCTTGATTCACAGCAGCCTCACATGTATCGCCAGCCATGACTATATCACCTCCATGAAATATCCCTTTTCTATATGCACCTTAAAGATAAAAAGTCAATTAAGTCTTTTTTACCAATGAAATTTGATATTGAATTTCATTCGGATATTTAATATCCTTTAATATGTAATATGATATCCGATGACCAAGCAAGAACAAACCTTAACAGAATAATTTAGTAGGTTTAAACTCTCATTCAACACAAGTGTATTGAGATATTTACCTCAATATTTCAATGTGTTCAACACACATCCTCATCAGAAGGTCTCCAATGATGAACTGACGGAGTTGAATGTCCTGCTCCACAGCAGTGAACGCCAACAGGTGTTTCTAAAATGCTTTTAGAAAACAATTCATTTAATGCTAATTAATTGCACATGCTAAGGAGGCCTGATTACCTTTTGGAAATAGCCGAGTTGGATGGTTTTCAATGAATTAATATTTGTGTAAAAACTGATATATATATAAATATTAACTGTACATCATATGTAACATTTCATGATACCTAATCTCCCAATCGCGGTACAATTGATCTGGTTTAGAAGGCAGACTATTTTATTTCAATTTTATATACCCCGTTACATAAAAATTACTATTTCGTTTTTATGGTAATTGTAAAAACCTAGATCGTACCTAATTGCAAACCCGATGACGAAGCAGCCACGTGCAACGAAGTCATAAGCGATACATGTATAATTTTGTATGTATAGAGGACCTCCAGTAGCGGCGCGAGGATTTTCGGGGGTGAGGGGTGCATGGGGAAAAGTGAATTTCAGGGGGCGAAATCAACCAATTTTGCATGTAATAGCTGCAAAAAGTGGAAATTGTGCAATTTTGGTTGTCATATTATTGGTAATTCTATATATATACTCGATATGTTGAAGTTATGTATATAGCTTCAAAATTCAAGATGGCTACTGAAGGATTGCTGGGCGAGTTCGATGCTTTCCTCTGCCAAACTAGTTTGTTTTTTGAAATTTTCATTTCAGGGAATTAGGGTTATACAGTCTGTCGGTTCGTTAATAAGCACAAGGGGCGACGCTGGGGGGGGGGGGATATAGGCGTGTTACACCCCCAATGCAAAATTTTGTCAGCAAAATTGACTGTTGTCGTCAAAACCATATGACTGTCGGCAAATGTAGTCAAAGCTATGTGATTGTCGGCAAATAGCAAGAATCATATAAAAGATTAATGTGTTACGAAATTGTGCTGTTGTTACGTAATAGACCTATTGTGAATGTAATAGTAGTTACAAATGACCCCCCCCCAACTTTTTAGATTCTTGAGCGCCGTCCTGGCTAAAGAAATGGGTCTACAATTCACAAAATATTTCCGTCGGCAAAACATGCTGTACACTCCCGAATCATATTGGTCTAGCGACGCCCCTGATAAGCACATTTTAATTGGATTACGTAACTGACACGCTCCTGTGACTGCACATTTTGGGGACTAAATTAAGATAAAAAGCAACCACATTATGGTAAAAATTCAACAACGTAAACTTGAACCACGACTTTAAAATCATCGCAATCGGCATGGTCTAGATGTATGCAAATAAGTTTTGTATACAAACCTGGTCAATTCAGCATAGAAACAGTGGCGAAAACACGTTTTCTTGAAAAGTTCTGATTTAGGTTGAGACAAGTTTTCTAGAAATTCAGAGAAAATTGCAGGACAAGATTTTGTTGTGCACGAAAATTCACATTTAGTATCGCTATGGAAAATCTCAGCCCATCTCAATGGGCCACACAGCTCAAGAATGTAGGCTATACATTTTGTATACAAAACATATTCAATTCGGCAAAGAATCATTTACATCATGTCTCAAAACTCATCTTATGAATATTGCTTATGATTAAGTTCTTGTTTTCATATATTTGCTGTTGTTTGGTTTCATTGTTATTTGTTCGAGCTCTTCTTGCGCCATGGAAAAGAAATGTTCATTATTATTATTACAGGGTGAGTCAAAAAAAGTGCAATAGAGCAAATAATCGATATTTATGTAAGAACCAAGTTGAACTTTCCCATTATTGAAAGTTGCTATAAATGCCACACTCAATTGTCACCTTCTGTGAAAAAATGAAGTGAATCACAACTACCGTTTAATTTGTATGAGTCCTTTTGCTGCGATATCCAATTTCATTATTTGTCCACGAGATACCATGTATTTTGAATGAGAGCACACAATGCACGATAAAGGCACCAGCTCTGAAACTGACTTTAACTTAAGTCAGGTTGATTTTTGCATTATTTTAATTTTTTTTCTGTTCAAACAAAATTTCTAACATTATTTGAAGTCCTTCATACCTCACTCGACTCCAACTTTAATTCCAATATGTCCAACTTACTTGATATTTTGTAATTCACTAAACTTCAATTTTGCGTGCATTTCATTTCGACATTTGAAAAACCCGCCTTCAAATTTGTATGGTTTTGATAGAGAATAAACATCTTTAAAGTAAAGGTAAAATGAAAAACAACAACAAATAATGTTTCTTTTACTTAAACAAGACTAAGGGCAATAACACTTTGGGTGCTCCATTTTATTTCAATGCCTTAAAGGTTAAGAAAATGGCAGTTGTTCCAAATCTTCCTTACTCAGAGTGAGCTGATATTCAAATTTTAGATGTCTCTTGGACAAACATTAAAATTGGGTATCGTTATAAAATGTGTCATAAAAACAAAACGGTAAATGTTAATTCCATAATTTTTTCACACAAGGTCACTAATGGATATATCATTTATAAAATGTTTTAAAACCTAAAAGTTTCAACTCGGTTATTAAATAAAAATTGATTCTTCTCTCTATTGCACTTTTTTTGACTCACCCTGTATTAAGAAACCGTGGCGAAAACAAGGGTCAAAAATAAATTTTTATTTAACTATAACTCTGATTTGCTATGTTGTGCCACATGAGACTATAGTGACGAAATATACGGCTTGTCATTCAAAATAAAAACCTCCTTCACCATAGGAAATGGCCATATAGCAACCCAACCGTTATAGTACGACGAATCCTCTCGTTTTTCAACAGCTACGCATGGCGATTTTGTTCGAGATAGGCCGAGCGACTCAGGCTAAGCATAACATTTTACACACGATATGAGATTCCACAGAGCCTGCCACACAGTTTCTGTTCAATGTTTTTACGATTTGCGCATGATCAGTATCCTATATGATATTTCTATTACAAGAAAATTTGATTTGTTGTCAGGTAAATCCATGGTTTATTTTTGATACACTAACTGGGAATTAAATACACTAATTAGCGGGGACCGGTATTTTGCTGTGGATATATTTTACTGCATTTTATAAGTAACGATTTTGATCTTCAAAATAAAAATTGTGATATATTCAACTGTTTGAGAATTCCAATTCTATAAAGGAACACATGTATTAGAAAATTAAATCCCGAGTCATACAATGCACACTATGCCACTTTCTTTATCTGCGTCAATAATAGAATATCAATTTCAATCGAATTGAATACATCGCTCCATTTTGAGTTTGTAGTACACCACTGAGCGATCCAGCGATCGATTGCTAGCCAATAAGATAGAACTCCTTTTCTTTCGTTCGGTGAAATACCACTCGCCCGTCGCTCACCAACGGAGTATTAAGTTTATATTTATAATATAGACGAATCCAAGGAGCCAAGTCATGGTCAGGATTTGGTCGGACATCTTTGGGTAGCCGATAACACCAACCTGGTGTTTTGAGCGTCCAATTGTGCAAATAAAAGCCGCCTAACACCTAGAGAAGATGCAAGGACGAGGAGGGTTAATAGAATAATAGCTAATGATATATATAATGGAGATAATTCCGCAGGTAATCCCGTCGCATCTATTCATACATAGTCCTTTTGTTCGCAAGTACATCAATGCATAGATACCGCGTGTAGTTAATCCGATTATTATGTCACTTCAACAGCGAATAGACCATGCTGTGTGTTTTGTCGAAGGGAACTGTATAGTGTTATTCTTTTGCCTGCCTGTGTTTTCGCGGAAGGTGTAAAACGGGTGATGGAATGCAGTTTAAAATTTCCGCCAAGGCCGAATCATTTCACATTTTGAGTGCATTGTAGCTGACGGCTACCCAACTAAAGGCTGCTAGTCAGGTGTAGGAATGCGTGTATTTGGATTCGTCTATAGGGTGTCGACACTGTGCAGGGTTTATTGTTCTATTGTATCTGATTAGAGCGCTGACATATTGGAAAATGTTGCCAATCAATATTCATGACAGTGTACAGTACGACAGCAACTTAGCTCACTTCCGGTAATTTTGAGCGGCGTGACCTCTGCTGTTGGAAAAACACTATAAGATGGAATACACGAGTCATTTCTCGCTCAATTCTCGTATTGAGCCCATCAATAAGATTTGGAACATGAGTATAAAGCAAACAGTAACGTGTAAAAGTTGAATTATTGCGGAAAAAATAAATATTTATTTTGCCCGAAGTAGCCTTAAAGATTATAAAACATACCTAAACAATCACTAAAATGGTTATATCTACAACTCTGAGCAAACGCCGGTAATATGCTTTTCTGTAATGATCAACATTAAAGCCATATGAGTGTGATCGGAAATTAGGTAACATTTGGCCAAAAATTAAAATTGTTATAAATTTGTGCATTTTGTGCTTAATAATTATCTCAAAACACCATATTTTACTAATCCAAAAGAAAAAGTAAAATTTTGCTGTACGTTCTGCGTAAACGGGGTCCGTAAAGTTTGGTCAACAAAATTACACTGTGAGGGACGGACATCACAGTATAAATTTTAAAACAAAGCTTTAAATAACAAGAAGAGTTCCTGTAGCTTATTTTGTTTTGCAAATTAACAACAATACATTTACTATCAATAATACAATTTAGATGAATAAAAAATGTGTCCCTGGTAAGGAAGGGGGGTCGTTGAAGTTGATATTATCAAATTTTGTCCGTCCCTCACAAAATTAATCGTAAAAAGTTTTTTCTCGTAAAAGTTCTTGAATAAATTACAATGACACATACCCCATCTATTGACATTGATGCCCAGGTAACCTGATATAAAGTTACAAAAATTAGAAACATTTCATTCCAGAGTTACGCAACCTTAATTACAAAAAGTGTGAGGGACGGACATGCTTTTTTTACCAAATTGAATGAAAACCAGCATGTCCGTCCCTCACACCCAACTTGTCCGTCCCTCACAATCATTTGCTGAGGGTATTTACACACACTAAAAATAATCAAAGCAACATTGTATTAGTTAAAATAATACTGTAAGAGGCTAAGGGACAGATTTTGAGGCAATTTGAAAAAATTTCACTAATTTCAAAATGGGGTCACATTTTGTCCGTCCCTCACACAAAAAATGTCCGTCCCTAACGTAAAGTTTATGTTCCGTTTAAAGAACCACTAGAAGCAAATTTCAGCAGTTTCTTGTATTGATATGGTAGAGACAACATTCAAATTATATATTATATGTTACAAATGTAAGTAAGACCAAAAGTTTCAATAGAAAAAAGAAAGATGTAACTATTGCCATGGTTTATCAAATCTATTGATTTCCGTCCCTCACGAGCCAAAATGCGACATTACGACAAAAGTACACGTAACACCTTCAATTCATTTGGCATAGATATTCACCTTATTAAAAGTCAAATATCCATTCAAGTTTAATTGAATGAAAATACTCCTTAACTTCTTAGTGCATCTATTTATCTATTGATTTCCGTCCCTCACGTGAGGGACGGATTCCGATCACACTCATATTATAACATTTCTGTAAATATAGATTAGTATTTATTTTCCATAAAATGTTAGCTTTTACTGTCAGATATGTCCTCTTTTAATTTTGAGCCGAACAAGTGAGGTAAAGCATAGAAAATTGGAATTTACTACTAGCGCCCATGCATGTTACGCCCGCGGTTGTAATACGGTACGATCCTCGGGGTGTGTGTGTATGTATATCACGCACGCCGTGTACGTACTGTGCATACGTGTTCGACTAATACTTCCATCGTAATAATAAAACGCCGGTTCCATCGTTTTATTCAAAATCTCGGATTTTGACAAAACTACAGCACCTAAAGTCTTGATTTTTGCAGAGTATCTTTATTGACTAGTATTACAATCGTGTAAAAACCAGAATTTAATTTTTTTGAGGGCGTTCTCCTCAGCAAATGTTATAATATGGCTTTAATAACGTCAGCTTGTATTAAATTCTCAGCGAAAATGATTAGTGGCATACTTTAGTCGTAGGTTGAATACTTGAATCGTAGGTTGAAAAGCTGCTTTCAAAGAGGCCGTGTCGTAATCGTGCGCGACAATTAGTGACCAGTGTCACTAGGAAAATAAGCAGTCGGTTCTGTCCATATATCGATTAATAATCGCCAGCATCGTCCAGTGATTTGTGTTTGTTCGTACAAAATATTGAGGTAAATGAAGACCTGAGCGTAAGAAGACTGTAAGTCAACTTTTGACGAAATTGAATTACAGGTGGTTTTGAAGTTATTGGATGAAGACAAAGATTTGACAATTTTTGGACATTTAGCCACCTCCCATAGGGGTCACGTGAGGGGTCAAGAGGGGTCAAAAATGAAAAATTGTCCAATGTCGTCAAGAGACTCATAATCGGAAGGTTGCGGGTTCGAGCCCCGACGACGCCATCGTGTTGTGCCCTTGAGTAAGGCACTTTATCTCGATTACTCCTCTCCACCCAGGTGTTTAAATGGGTACCGGCATTCTTAAATGCTGGGAAGGTAGCAGACTCGCTGTAGAGGATCCAATGAAAGAGAGATCGGCACTCCGATCACTATTTATACAGGACCGTCTCCTGTACCTTTACCTTTACCTATGGTTAAATATTTCAACATCTGCATTCAGTTTTGAGTTATAAGCTTTTGTTTCAATCCGAGCGCAAGAAGACCGTATCCGAAAATGATAAATCGATCAATATCTATCAATATTACAGATATTTACTTGGTTGATGTACAAAATGATTCTTCTTGCCTATACCCATGTATCTGAGAAGTATCAATATTATGGCTTTTTTGGTTTCCAAATTATCTTATTTTAAAAAGTTTAAACGATCATATCTCAAAATGCCAAATATGGACTTACGGTCTTCTTGCGCTCAGGTCTTCAAAATATAAAAAGTAATATCACCTCATTTGACTGAAGTACAAAAATGTTTAAAAAGATTATTATTGAGTGAGACACTGAATGGGAAATAAAGATTGCAAAAACCACTAGGTTGTTATTGCAGGTTGTATGGTGTCGTGGTTGAACCAAAGGGTGAAGGTTCGAACCTCTACCGCATAGCGTTTTGATTTTTTCTCTCATGTTTTGTTATGAGGGTGTGTAGGCCGGTCATTTATAATTATTTGGAAATATCTATGCAACGTTTTTGTTTTGCCACGGTCTTCCCTGCAATTTTGTTATGCGTATATATTTTATTTATTTTTATTTATTTATTTATTTGAACAGACGCTTTTGAATCAGCGGCACACGTCTAAATTGGCGGTGCGTTCATATAAAAGACAAAAAATACATTTCAAACAATAACAACAATAACTCATAGTAATCAATATAAATATTAAAAAATGTACAATGTATAAAAGATACACAACCCACTCACGCACACCCCACGCTCTCATCCCTCTCACCCTTACTCACCCCATTCATATCACACATAATATACCCTCACACACATGTACACAAGATCAAACTTATGTAGGTCTATATTACAATAATTACAATCAAAATTATTTACAATCATATGTACAAAGGTAGGCTAAATCAAATCAAATCAAATCAAATCACGCACACCCCCACGCTCTCATCCCTCTCACCTTTACTCTCCCACGCCCATATCACACATACATACCCTCACACACATGCACACGAAATCAAACTTATGTAGGCCTATATTACAATAATTACAATCATAACTATTTACAATCATATGTACATAGGTGAATTAAATCAAATCAAATCAAGTTACAAAGTACATTTGATAGGCCTACAGATTTTATCAGCATCATTATTTGTATTAGACCTATAGTGAAACAGATTTGGAATTATTTTGAATTTAAAACTGTATTTACAATCATATGTACAAGAGAGTCCTATATACATAGGTTTACAATTAAACAAATTAATTATAAAGAACATTTAAACAAATTCCACTAGCATCACTTTATCAGTTAATTTTATATTTCCTTAATAATCGATGATCTATATGTCCACGCACGTTTTAAAAAGGATTTGCAAAATATATCGAAACAATTACCACCTTCTTCCCAACTTACGGGGGTACCTAACATGAAACATATTTTTATATCTAAATCACCTGCAATGAATGTTTGCCAAAGGGCCTCTAGATTTCGATCACCGAGGTCACGCTCCAGCTTTAAATACTCTTCAGAACGAATATTATTCAGAGAGCTGCAAGTAAAAAGGAAGTGTCTGAGGTCTTCAATGCTCCCTTTACAAAGAGAACAAGATTTGTCCATGCCCTCATTCCATCTATATATTCTGCCATTTAGGGGAAGGATGTTAGAACGTGCTTTAAATTTCAGGTTGGTTCCTTTGAAATCAGTTTCGTCAAGAAGGTACTTTTCCAAAATAAGAGAATTCTTGTATTTAACATAATCTAGGAGGGAAGATTTGCTTCTTGCATCTTCACACCATGCATTTTCGTAAACATCTTTGTTGATCTTCTTGAATGTCTTTGCCCATTTTGGATTAAGTGACGAGTTGTAAGTGAAGTGTTGATTCATATTACATTTATCAAGAGCAGTTTTGATACAACTTAACCATTTAAAACGAGTTTGGTTGACATTACGATGATTTAGAGTAAATAAAGTGTTGAAAAGCAGTTTTGGCCATCGGTGCATATCCATTGAACTTAGACGAGCAAAATAAGTTATTTTACGAGATTCTTGGATGGAAGCAACTGATTGCCATCCTAAGTCGCCATAAAGAGCAGCAGTCGGAGTGTTGCGTGGGGCCTTAAGAATATACCGGGCCATTTGTAACTGTAGGTTTTCAATTCTTTTCATATCTGTTTCACCCCCGCATGTCCAAACAGCGCATGCATAATTTATGCACGGAAGAGCAATGGTGCGCCATAAGATATCACCATAATATACTCTATTAAAGTCATCGTGATTGTTCAAGATCGACTTAATATAACCAATAAGTCTGTTCCCTTTTTCACAACTTCATTGACACGAGTGTGATCTGAAAGGTTTTTTGATATATGTACCCCGAGATATTTGTAACTGTCACAACTAGATATTGTACTATCACACAAATTCCATACTTTATCCTTTTTCACTTGTTTACCAACTACTAACACATTAGACTTATCGTAGTTGAAATCTAGTTTCCACAGTCGTGAAAACGATGATGCAACGTCTAGCATTTTTTGAAGTTCTTCTTCGTCATTAGCAAGAAGAACGACGTCATCAGCCCAAAATAAACAACTTATTTGAACATCACAAATTCGAGTACCTGTTCCGCAGTCATTGAGAATGTTTGCAAGTTGATTAATATATATATTAAACAGTATCGGAGATAGTACGCATCCTTGTTTTAAACCTTCCTCCACATCAAAGAAGTCAGTGTCAATATTTCCAAAATTAACTTTACATTCTACATTACAATATAAGCTTTCAATTAGCTTCCATGCACCTCCTCGTATTCCCATGTTCCAGGCAACTGAAAGAAGACCGTTTCTCCATACAGTATCAAAAGCTTTTCGGAAATCCAAGAAGGCCAAGAAGGTTGGTTTATTCTCAGCCAGTCTAGTGGCAATGATACTTTTAATTGTGAAAATGTGATCCTCACATCTATGGTCCTTCCTGAAACCTCCTTGTATCTCCGAGAGTATATCATTTTCCTACAGAAAATTGGCAATTGACTTTGAAATAATACGATTAAATATCTTAGAAACACATGAAGTTAGGGTAATACCTCTGTAATTATTTAGATCCTTTTTATCACCCTTTTTAAAAATTGGAATAATTATACCTTTATTCCATTCCTGAGGGATTTTTTCTAAGTAAGTTAACCTTTTGAACAAAGTGAACATAGAACTATTTAGTGCATCACCGCCATTCTTGATGAGTTCATTTGTGATCGAATCAATGCCGGGTGCTTTGTTGTTTTTAGCATCATTAATAGATTCTGCAGAAAATTATCAGAAATATCACAATCACTGTGACTGCTCAAGTATTTAACATTTGAGTGCATATCATTAATAAATTCCTCTTGATACAATTGGTTGTTCATCTTGCCTAGTGAGTTATAATACTGTGAAACCGTTTGGTTCATAACTTTACAGTCATAAGTAATGTTATTGGAGTTTGGTAGTTTTAAAGAGCATACGTTATTATTTTCATTTTTATGTCCTCTTAGATTTTGCCAAAAATCTTTACAAGAAGGACCGCCCTCTTTAGCGATCTTAATACTACGATCAATTCTCATTTGCTTGATACGATCTTGAATCATACATTTAGCTCGTGTTTTCTTTTGAATGTAATCATTCCATAATTCATTCCCTTTGTCTTTGTTTTTATCATTTAAAGTGGTCCATTTGCGGTGAGCCTGGCAACTTTTCTTCCGATCTTTTATAGCCTCATCAATTGTTTTGTCCCACCATTGCTTTTGTTTACAGTTTGTTTTTTTAGTACCTATTGTTTTACTTGCTGCTAATAAAAGCTTGTTCTTCCAGTCACACCATAGGGAATCAGGATCCCGAAACGAATTTTCATTCCAATCAGAAAATTGCAACTTGATCTCATTTCTATAACTTGATCTCATTGCAACTTGATCTCATATATCAAATCATAAGATGCACGTATTATTAGTTTTTTTCAAAGCGGTCAAGATAAGTGTTTTCTTTCATTTTTATCTCATTATTTCTGCTTCAAATGACCAGAAAACCTCCCTGAAAGCTGTTTAAGCCTACTAGTTATAAATATTTTCGTAATTTTTGGCAAAGAATAAATAAACTGAAATTTGACCGCAATCAAATTTATAATTTATATGAATTACTATACTCAAATTTATAATTTATATAAATGACCTCAAACTAATTTATAATGTATATAAATGACCTCAAACTAATTTATAATGTATATAAATGACCTCTCAAATTTATATAAATGACCTCTCAAACCATCTTAAGAGTACTGATTCCAAGGTCTATTTATATGCTGATGATACAGCAATTTTTATTAAAGGTAAATCAGTCGTTTCAAAATGATTGCACAACTAACTACCTCACTTTGAATGTCAAAAAACCCAAATCTATGTTGTTTGCAACTCATCCGAAATTAGGCAGGACCGAAGAGTCTCTCAAAGTTTATATCGAAAACGACCCCATCGAAAACGTAAATTGTTGTAAATATCTTGTCATTTTGTTAGAACCCTCTCTCACCTGGAGTGCTAACACCGATAAATTGGTCTCTAAAGTTAACAAACGTATCGGCTTGCTTGGGCGTGTATGAAATATCCTCGCGCAACACACACTAAATTATTGCTTTTAAAATCATTGTCCCTCATCATGCTCATGTTGAATATTGTGACGTTGACGTTGTATGGGGGATTCTGCTCGACTCCATGTGCTACCGAATGTCACAACCATAAAAATACGCTCTTCTAGTGAATTGGGGTTGAAGTTGTTTAGCTGCAGCCACGATTCCTAGTAAAAAAACTCAAGGAGATATTCTATTATGTAATAATTTCTACCATTTCGAATACCCCAATGTTTAAACACAGACTCTAGAAGAGCACCGACCATTTGTTCCATAGTTCAACTCTATTCAGTCACTTGTCATACTCAGACAAAAGGGGTCCAAGCGGTTTTAAGACTAGGTTACATAATTGACCATATCTTCACTTATATACCATCGATTTTATTGGAACAAAGCTCATCTGGTGGCTAAAGAATTATCTTGATTGATATATATATAAATATCAAACCAAAAAATAAGCATACTTGTGTTTACAAATTTTATTGTTGCACCCTGTATATCCAAACTTGACAAACTTCAGAATGCAGCTAGTAAGATAATTCTCGGTCTTGCTCGTAGGTATATCCTACCGACGTTTTGCTTCACCCTTAGGTGGCAAAAGCTTCATGATCGCCGCTCTATTCATTTGAATGTCATGGTTTTCAAAAGTCTTTAATGCAGTCTTCCTTCCAACCTGTGCAATATTTTTTAATCATGTTCATAAAACCCATAACCACGTGCGTGACGAGATCATGCTCTAAGGGAAATCTGGTCTCACCTCCATGCAAAAATAATTCTTTGTACCTGTACTGTTTTAGAAGTATTTTAATGTATTTTGTTTTGACCCCTGGTCACCTCTTTAAAACAGTGCTTGCTCTGTTGGGGTTTCCTCAGGTAAAATAAGATCTAATAAAATAAAATAATCGTATAGCTGTATATTTGTGCATTTCTCGCCATTCAATAAACACAGACCTTTCAAGTCACGTACAATTTAATATCAACTTTTTCAAGATACACTCGTGTTTTGTATCTGAAAAAGAAATCTACAGACTTGATGTTGGCGAAAACTTAGCCCACCAGGTGAGATGAGTTTTTGTAACACGCTTTTTCAATTTTTGGTAGTTTGATTTCTACACTTCCCGCCATAGATTGAACCAAGGTCAAAAACGTGAATGTACTAGAACTCAGAAGGCAAAACGTGGTCCCTTTGATTGCTTTTTTAATTGTGAACTTTTTATATATTTTTGTCTATCTACCTACCTACCAGACAGCATCATGCATTTCCGCACCTGCTGCCTGACGTAGGAGAAACTTTTGTCCCGGTCCTTGGTAGCAACTTCAGCTTCTTCCACAGATCACCTGGTGCCAAGTCTACCCAAGTCCCTTTGAATAACATTCTTCCTAGTTGTCCTAGGGCGTCCAGGTGTTCTCTTTCCGTGTGTGGGATTCAAGAAGTAGAGTTTTCTTGGAATGCGACTCTCATCCATCCTGAGCAGAAGAAGAACCCCCCCCCGAGAATATCTTAGACGCGGACAATTGTTTAAACAATTTTGGACAAATAAGGCCTACCACTAATTAATTTTGGTTTAATACTAGAATTTGAATATCGGTCTTAAAATGTTCTTTCAAATAATTTTGTGCTGAAATACGCGCGAAGCACGCGAAAATTTTGACTTTCATTGCTTGGAGGGGCGCAGAATCGATGCTAAATTGGTTCTCCCCTGTAGTTACGCCACTGGCTTCTATTGCTTTGTCAGAGATCGAAATCGTTGGTGATATGCCGAGTCCGTTTGATGTGGAGAATTTTTCTTTGGCATCTCATATCAAATGCATTTACTCTGGACTCATCTCTCTCAGTGACAGTCCAGCATTCAGAAGCATATAGAAGGGTAGAAAGAACGCAGGCATTATAGAATTTCATCTTGGTGCCTAAGTTCATATACCGGTCCTTCCACACCTTCTAAAGTTCTTTAAAAGCACCCGATGCTTTGCCAATCCTATGATTGAGCCCTTAGCATTTGATCCAGCAGCACTACAGTATGCTCCCAGATATTTGTTTTCGTCTCTGTACTTTTCACGACACTTATGTATATTTCAATTCTTTTGTCTTAGTTTTCATCCCATCAATATCTTGTGTGGCCACATTGTATTGTCCATAGCGGCTGTGCATCGATGCTCCCGATCAGGCGTGTAAACATGGTAAAGGCCAGTTTGTCACTTATAAAACTGGACCTTCGTCCAACATGTCTAATCAAATACTTGTAACTTTTAAACTTCTTCAGGTTGCATTGTATTCATAATGTGCAGGATTATATAGTGCATTTATTTAAAAAAGAATTACCAAAATTAATATGGTTTAGTCTTAAAATTAGAATTTTTTCCAAGTATAAGGATATTTTTTGGGCGTAGAATATTTTCCGTCTTGGGTGGGAAATACCGGGGAACACTGAAATACTAGGGAATACAAGGGAAAACTACCTGGTCAAATACATCGTCAATATTTTTTGAATTTTTTTGTCCTTTTCGTTTGTAATAAGAACCGACATAATTTTCATTTTAATAATTCTTTACCAATAATTTCGACACATTTTTAGAAAACATGCTAAAATGTGGTATTTTGGTGATGTAATAATGCAAGATATGTACATTCCACCTAAGTAGAAGAAGGGCACCAACTCCACCAAAAAAAAAAAAAAAGAAAGAAAAAAAAAGAAAGTGAAGTAAAAAAAAAAAAAAGAATATTATTTTTAGTTTTTCAGAAAGAATCTTCATGGGACCTTTAATATTATGAACTTGCATTTATACATCCATGTGATATGGAATATTCCGTTACCATGGCAATGCCAGAGGTCTTTGTTTGAGCTGGAATTGGGCCCTACTGCCACTGAGAGATGTTTGTTCTTTTAGCCAAAAGTGTCATAAGTAACTTAGAAAAGAGGCAGTTACACAATTTGAAGCATACAATATGTTTACATGAATGTTTATTCAATATATTCAATATTAGGACTACTTGCATTGCAACTCGATAAAAAACCGAACAAACAAACAAACAGACAAAAAATAAAAGAAACAACAACAACAAAAACAACAACAAAAACAACAAACAAACAAAAAACGTACGATACATTCATTCATTCATTCATTCATTCATATTTTATTTCCATAAAAATCAAAAACATTACATAAAAAATATATATAAACACGGTACATATGGAGGAAAAGGCTGCAAGACCAAAAAGGTCTGAAAGTTAGCCTTTCCCTGAAATCAAATGAAATTAACAAAATAAATCAACATCACATAACATAGCCAAAAGACAAGGTAAGGGGAGGGGGGTGCTCAGTGAAAAATATCCCAAAACTCGGTCAGTGGGGCTCCGTTCGTACATGTCAATAGAGTCATTATCGATTGGATCAGTCGTCCGTTGCGGACAATTCGGTCGCTCATTGGATCAATATTATCAGGTGGTAATAAATTTGCATTGGACAATAGATTACTATATAATGGTTTAGTACTGCATATATCGGTTTAATCTTCAAAAAGCGGGTTTATGGCTGGAAAGGTCACGGTGAATTCGCCGTGGACGTAAGTGCACTATGCATTGTCTAAAAACATCAATATGTCAGTTGGTTCCTCTTCTCGTGGTCGGGCAACATAGCTGGCTAATGTAATCATTCAGCTTCTGTGTGAGAATTCACCTTTCAAAGCTATGGCTTATTAGAACGTGTAAAGTACTTACAGCGACAATCAGTTAAAAATGTTAAAAAATTGAAAAGAATAAACAGCAAAGCAAAACAGCACTGTTTGTTATTTTCGTTCACCACTGCTCATGACATATCTTAAAAACAGTAGAGTGAAAAAAATCCAGGAATTCGATGACAGTAATCAAACTCATTCCACAAAGTAAGCCAAGAGTCCCACCGATATCACCTATATTAAAAGACAAAACGAAATATAAATAGACTTTAAGTAATTATTATTTCATTGTTTTGCACTATACTGACCTTCAATGTTTGAATGAAATTAATTGGTGCGATATTAAAAGTTTCAACGTCTATTACTGGTACAAACTTACGCTTATTAATATGAATGACAATCATGCATAATCGGTGGCGTAGCCAGGATTTCGAACCAGGGGTGGGGTGGGGGTGCTGGTGTTGGGGCACAACTGTTTTTGCTGTCGAAAGTTGTGAATTGTTGACCCAATTTGTTTTCAATGAAAAAAAAAGATAATAGAAGCTAACAACCTAAGAGTCATTTTTTTGTTCTACCACCCCATGCTTTTACCATCGTGCCCTCAAATCCCCATATATAGCGCATGTGTACTATTTATTAAACCTGCATAAGAAAAAAATTGTCTATTCGCCATCGAAGTGATGTAAATAATCGGATTAACTAGCATAGCAATAGGTACAAACAATTTTTGATTATATCGCGCTTCACTTCTACAAGCAGGTTACATTCATCACCTGTGCATAGATTGAATACAATACCGCTCTTTGCAAAGATACTAATCTTACAGGTGCGAGTGATCAGCATGATATGAATACCTATAGAATTACGATCCAGGTCTTTATCCCTGCTCTTTGACATCTATGGTTCAATGCAGAGGTACCACATGAACGTACTAGTGCAGCGCGATATAATCAAAAATTGTTTGTACCTATTGCCATGGTAGTTAATTCGATTATTACGTCACTTCGACAGCGAATTGTTGACCCATTTTTTCACCAAAGCATTCGTTTACCGACGGCCATAATGAGCGGGGGGGGGGGGGGCTACGCCACTGTGCATAATGATTTCCAAATGGAAGAAACCACGGTCAGTGCGGGGTCTTACTGATCCTGATCAATAACATTTTTGAATTGGCAACCTTTCAAATGCAAATCGCACCATACCGTAAAGATTTTCCTTGACATAACTGGAATTTTAGACAAATTAATACCTAAAGTACCTGCCCCTAAAAATCTCACCAGCAAATACGGGCACAGATCATCAATTCTTGTTGGAATTTTCAGAGGAGGGAGCTTACTATTTGTATATGAAATTTACCCTAGGCAAAGGAGGCAATGTGCGCCATTAGGCGAATCTTTACGGTATTTCATTTCAACTGTTTCGTAAGTCCAACAACGTCAGTGACTATTCAATTTGTCACTCCCTGTGATAATTATGTATATTAATCAGATTGTGTTCTTATGTAAAAGTCCGAAGTCTCAGGAAAGTAATAACACCGCAATTAATGTCGCAACTGTTTAATTATTCTGCACAACATACAAATGCATATGTTTCCGAAAGACAAATGTCAATGAATCTGAATATAAACAAAGGTTTATTGTAAAAAACATCAATATATTGAAGATATCACACCAAAAACATGTTTACCTCATATTTTGGATACACTATACAAAATAAAAAGGCAATGATTAGCATTTGTCTTTGTGGTTTTTGCCGGAGTGCGTACGGCGAGGGACATCAGAGACCAGAAGCAAAAGACTAGGAGATATAGAATTACATAATATATAGGAGATATAGAATTACCTAACATGTCAATTGACTTGTTGATCGGCATGAACGATTAAAATTAATATCCAAGGGGCATAATAGATTTCTATACTCTGATCGGCTCGGAATAGGCGGGACTCATGACATCCTGGATTGATAGAACTAGCGGGACACCCTTTTTAGCTTCTTTTGAGTTTCTTCTACATGGACCAATGTTTTTTGCCGCTTAGCTTGCGATATTCTGTTTCCATGGTTTCCATGTTGTTTTTATTTAATTTATTTAACCACATTCCCGTTATTTTCTAAATCTGTCCTTTCTTTACATTTCCCTTTTAGCTTCTTTTTTATTTGCTGCTAAGGTTGTGATTTCCCATTTCCATGCTATATTCTTTATTTACGTAATTCTGTTCTCAGTTAGCTTTTTAAATATTTTAGCTTCTTTTTTTCTTACATTTTCTGATTAGTTTCTTTCTTTCCTCTATTAGCCTATTTTATTCCCGTTTTCATTTTCTTTTTATAACCCACATACCCGTACCATTTTTGTCTTCATTTTCTTTTCTTTTTGATTGATAGTACCGCTTCATGTTGTTTATACTTTTTAACAAACACACATCTTACGCGAGCGATGCAGATACGCACGTTTTGTAGGACGCGAGTGGCTAGGTTAGAAACCTACTACTTTTCTCTGTTTACCTAGGATAGCAACCGACTACATTTTCACTGATTTTGAGTCCAATTCTTGACCGTTTATAACCAAACGTTAGCATTACCGTCTCAGTATACACCAATCCGAGAAGCGTTTACTGTATTTGGCCCTCTATTGACGGCAACACAGATGTACCAGAGCGGGAGATTTAATTCGTAATTCAATACTCATGATTGTGTATTGAATATCACTGTTGTGTACAATTCCCGGGTACAATACTATATAGCACAAAATAAATAATGGATGGAACCCCCGACCTCGGGACACCGCAGTTTTACATCGGGGACACCGCAGTAATGGCGAAGTCGGATAGGTGTATATTCTTCAATCTCCCGTATGAATTTGACGACATTTGGATCGAAACTGACGGTGCCTTTGATTAACTCACATACATAGATACATAGTCACATACAACATTTCTCTATTTAGAGTAAGATGGCGTACATACACACACGCAAACTGCGATTTGCCTGACTCACGCGCGCTTATGTGAATTTACGCGTGCGTAATTAGGGACAAAAAAACGAATAATTCTCGCCTATTACGAGCTGATCAAAGTATAAGTAATTTCATGTGAAAATAATGTGCGACCTGCGGCACAAAATATAGGTTTGCTGGCTTCCATATAGATATAGCATATAGATACGCATACACATTTGATTTTGAACGCGCATCACTACGTAGACAGGCCCAACTTTCATTACATCCATGGAAACACAAAACAACTTTTTACAGAAAACGTTATAATGTGGGGTTATATAAAGGGTGTAAAACGTTTTATAACATTCAGAAAACATTTTTGAAAACTTGTTATTAAGAGTCGACCAAATATTTTACAATAACATTTTGATAATAGTATCGAAGTGGTTTTTTAGATGTGTTTATGACCTTTATATATTACCCAGCATTTAAATGTTATAAAAAAATGTTTTGACCAAATCAAAAACGCGTTAATAACACTACATAAGTGTTGTAGCCTACTTACTTCCCAGACTAGCTAAATCATATGAAGGAAACTGCTCCACGTTCGTGTAGCTAAGCTCTGCGTAGTAGATTTTCATTCGGAGGAGATTTTCCCTGAAATTAAAATTATTATATACAATTACAATTACATTTCTTTTAAGAATAACAAACCTCCTCCCAAAACGACTTGCCATTTCCACTATTTTTGCCGGAAATTTTAAACCCTGTACTCGGAGCTTCCAAAATGCACGTAACGTTACCAATCATATAACAATAGAAATAACAATACAGATTTAAACAATAGGCCTATAAAACATTTAATGGTACACATATTTTTTAAAAATATATCTTAAGGGATCTAGAATGAGCGTTTATGGCGTTTCGACAGTATTTTTTGTGGGACATGAGAGCACCTCAGACGTATCGAATTGCATTCTGAATACGAAGCATGTCTTTCTGATATCAAATAATTTTTATTTTTTGAAATTCACGATATAATACAAATTTTATGACAAATTATTAAAATTTGATATTTTTCAAATTTTTGATATATAACAGTCCTCGAAATAAATTTTATAAATCAAATGATATATTCTTAAAGTGTATGTAGCTGGGAGGAAAAGCCGACGATCAAGTGAAAATTTTGACCTTTTATATTGAAGATATGGATTTTTTTCCCAAAAAGACCTATTTTTTTTTGGTGTTTTGGGAAAAAATCCATATCTTCAATACGAAAGGTCAAAATTTTCAATTGATCGTCGGCTTTTCATCCCACCTACATACACTTTAAGTATAAATCATCAGATTTATAAAGTTTACTTCAAGTACTGTTAAATATCAAAATATCAATTTTTAATGATTTGCCATAAAATGTGTATTACATTGCGAATTTCAAAAAAAAAAAAATTATTTGATATCAGAATGATATTCTTCGTATTCAGAATGCAATTCGATATGTCTGATGTGCTCTAATGTCCCACAATAAATACTGTCCACCGGAAAATGTTTACCCATCTTTCCTAATATTTATTGAGCCGTTTCCAAAGTTTTTTGTTTGTTTTTGGCAGAATATCGATGCATCAATTGTTCTAGAATACAATTTCTATTTGCGTGAGGAAAGAATCACGAACTTATACCAAACTTGTCTTCGAAAAAATGGAACCGTAACAATAATTAATCATTTCAATGTTCCTTTGGGAATGGATACTTAACTGTGTCATCATCTTCAATGCGCACAACATTTTAACATTTCTTTTTGTATGCCTTTCTTTTTGCGTGTGTGTGTGTTTTGTCCTTTTTGTTGTGTTGTTTACATTGAAAAGGCAATAAAACATAATGAAGACAAAACATATTGTGACGTAACCGGGATAAATCCCGAGGTACCCAACCCACCCATCCTCACCCCAATTATCAATTTCTTGTGCGAGCTCTGAAATGTCTATTTATTAAAATGCCAAACATGTTCACCATCCAGCACAAGGCAATAACGTAAATGATAAACATTTATCAAAATTACCATACACATACATACATTATCATTTTATTTTCATTCAAATCAAACATACAGACTCTTCATACAGACTATAAAAAGTCACACAATTTGAATGAGGAGATGCTCACAATGCCTAGAAAATGTACCAACTTAAAATACTAAATGTGATAAAACGCTTTTTTAATTACCCCCTGCAGAGAAACGATACATTTTTTTTCTTTTTATCCCGTAAATGGGAAGAGGACATTATGGGTCAAACATAATTGATATAATGGGGTCTTCCTTTCATTAATTTATGTGACAAAATGACCCCCAAATATTGAAGGGGGGAAGGTCCCTAAGAATGGAGATTTTGATGGTTGTTAGGTGGGGCCATTCCTTAGCAACCAAAATATTTTTTCCGCCGGATTTCTTCATTTTGGCATATTGGGAACACATCATGAGCATATTAGCCAATTCCAAGAGGGTCAATGTGGAACTTGCTGAAAATCCTGTTGATTTGATATTGATTGAACCAAGTATTCTTTTACTAAAATACCTTTGTGAAGTCCTATCCTGGTAGACCGGATATATTTCTTTTATATCCATTGATGCTGGTAGTCCAGGCCAATAGCTAAATGACAAACGCCCTTCGTAAGTTTCAGATGAACACGGTATGTTACAATTACAGTTGATGTTACTAGCGGTCTGGGTAAACTTTTCTGGAAGTGAAAGTAAACCAACGAACGGCTATACATCAATGAAAATTGGAGCGTGATAATGATAATGAAGCCAGTGGCGGTGGAAGCATTAATATTTAGGAGAGGGTCGAGCATATTGTGTGCCAATTCTGCTTGGACTTTTACTTTTAGGGCGCAAAAAATGTCCATTTTAAATATTTTAGCCCAAAATGAAGGTGATTTTTGGTATTTGATGAGCCAATGCGCACTGTTTTGTGGCTAAAATGAATACACACAGGACAATACCGGGGGGGCGTTTCTCCTGCGTTCCCCGCTTCCACTACCTATGACGTAGCCGTTATCAAACAGGATAATTATATTTATAATAACTTAACTTAGTAACGATAAACGTGTTCGCGGATCTATAAAAAAACAAAACAAAAAAAAACATCGGGATAAAGTTGCTTCTTTCAAGAGCCAAACAAAAACTCATTTATTCTCAGACTAATTCTTCCCCCATGTTTCATGCTTTTTGGTTTGTTTGTTAATTTGTTATGTAAGATCTCAGTTTAAGATATATTTTTGTAAAGCGCCGAGGTCGTGTTAGCTCATGTTACGGTGCTACATAAAAGCCATTTTGTTGTTGTTGTTGTTGTTTGCATAAAAATGAAGTAAAGGTATTACATTTCATCTTTCAAAATTGCTGTGGCACAGGCAGCGAGCCGGCAATGTGTGGCGTATCGTAGCTACTCCAATTCTGTCATGCATATATTAATTATAATCACATGCAAAAGTTTCTTTTCGAAAAGTGTGCCACGGTGATATCTAAGCCAAGCTTGGTTTTGTTTTTGTTATTCCAAGCGGTAAAACTGTTACCATGGTTACTAATGTAATTCTTTTATTAATATTAATGAGTCAATGGGAGATACCTACTATCTTGCGGAATCGTACAATTAAATACTTCTTCGGGACTGCATTCTTTTTCAGACGCTTCTGAAAAAAAACACCGCTTCATCATGAAAAATTCTTTTAGGGCTGAAACCAATGTTCAAAGTGAGACGTTAAGTAATCGTGAAAACTGTTACGGAAACTGCTATTTAAAATTCTTTGTCAAGATCAAAGGGGGATAAACTTGTCTCCACCGTTGGTCTTGAGCAGAGGATTGAAGATGTGACTTAGAAAAAATGTCCCATCGTCTCTGTTCATAGTGTTGTCCCCTCTCTTGCGAATCCATACTGATCCATGACCCTGCGGTTTTCTTCACTATCAAGGATTGATTAGCTTTCCCAGTCTAATAAATGGTTAGCCATAAATGCACGTGATCAGTAATAGCCGATTTGTTTATTTCAGTAAGAGCGATTCCTTTCCTTTTAGATCTTGTGTATTTAAGTTCAAGCAGGGCCGTCGCCATGGGGGTGTGGGGTGCGACCCCCCTGGTGATCCCTAAAAAAGGGAAGAGAAAAGAAGAGGGAAGGGGAAGAGAGAGGGAAAGAGAGGGAGAGAGACAGGGGGAGGGAGGGAGAAAGGGAGGGAGGGAGGAAGAGAGTGGGACAGGTGGAAGGGAGGTTAGAGTATGAGATGTGTCTCTCATATCACATCAGAGAGAGGGGATAAAAACTACAATAAGTTGGTAATTGGGCCGGTATATTGTGGGCCTACAATCAGCGCTCGAAATAAGGCGCGTCCTTGGGTCAAAGACCCGTCAAAGTAGGCGCGGACCCGCAAATTTCCTACGGAAATGGAACCAAGCAAAGAGCAGAAAATCCTAGTTTTGTTGTTCCACAGGAAAATCTGGTTCATATAATAGGTCCAGCTCCCTGAGTACAATTTCATTTTAGTTTCCCATCAAGTTTTCAACCCGGATTTTCAATTTTCTACAATCTACATACCTTATTTCGAGCCTGCCTACAATGATGTTCGCCAGGCACGTTGAGGTGATGTGGGCAAAGAAATGATTGTGAAAGATCGACAAAATATGTCCACACTCCATCACCCCTCCGCACCGCGCCCTTCATCAGCACCGATGGAGATTAGCCATGTGGCCATGGCCGGATTTATCATTGGGCCAGATGAACCCAGGCTCAGAGCTCCCAAAATTGCCCTGTGCATGTTTCTTTATAGCCCTAAATACCATGTTTTGGACCAAAATATTGTGAAATTGCAAAATTTTGCACTGGCTCTGTACATAGCAAAATTCACTTTTATTTTGGGCTAAAACTGTCTGAAAATATAAATTTTCACGCGCTTCGCGCGCAAATGTCTCAAATCGAAACAAAATATACTCGTCTCCATCACTGTCGGGATCTTATAGTAGTATACCCCATATTTGTAAATCAAAACTTGGCTACTTGAGCGCTCTTATGCCTTCCTCAAGGTGAATTTTGGGGCCGCCGAAAAGGTAAATCCGGCACTGCATGGGGCAGGGTAGCAAGTCAGTCCCCTCCCCTGCTCGGTCGACAGAAATGGCGACAGAAAGGTTATGACAAATTTTACGATTTACATTTTCCTTTTAATCTAGTTTAGACCCATAAATAACCCCACTTTGACCCATTTAGTATTAAAATGCTAAATTGCCTCGCGCTTCGCGGGCATTTATCTCCATAATAGTCACTGTGAGTAGATCTGTGAGATGTCCCCCTTGAATTTCCCTTTTTTCATCTCGAACTTGAACACGAATCTTAAAAATAAAGAGTTATAATTCCATCCGTTCTATTATAAGCCTATATCATAAGTTGGCTAGCTTTCTCCGTTTCCCTTTTAAGTTCATTCATGAGGACACCAAACTGTCTTTTTGTCTCGCAAATGTATGATTGCGAGGGGTGAAGGGGTCAAGGAATCAGTATGGATTCGCAAGAGAGGAGACAACATCATGAACAGAGGGGACACTCTTCCTCAGTCACTTCTTCAATCCTCTACTCATGAACAACCTTGGAGACGGGAGTACAATAACATAAGCAATAATATCCGGTAGGGATATGAGCTCCAAGCAGATTGATCAATAACATCACAAACGCTTTGAGGAAGCCAGATGGTTTCCGGCGAAACTATCTGCAGAAAAACGGAAGTTTTACCTTTGGTCTTGACAAAGAATAACTGATCAATCACCAGACCTGATGAACCTCTTCAGTCATGTTACGGAACGTTAAAATTTATAGTCATTTCTGCTTAGCTATACGCTCCAGCTCACACAAGGTCTGAAACTAAAGTTTACAAAATTTGATGGGGCAAGCGATTTCGGGCTATTTTGTCAAATTATTACCTTTTGGGTAGCGATAGTCTCTGCATCCACACACTTTGGTCACGTGATCAACTTTGCATTCATGAAGACAAAGCGGTACAGTGTACAATTTAGAATACTTCAAACCCTTATCGGTGCAATTTGGCGTGTACGGGTGTGGTTTCGATATCGACTACAATAGAAACGAGAGTATGAATTTTATGGAATTTTAAAAAGTATATTCTGAAATGTTTTACTCATTATCGTAATATCTAACATAAACTAATATTATCATCGCAATTTCGTCACCATTATAATACATGTGGTCGTCACGATGTTCATCACCTTCTTTTTTTGTTATCTTCATCATTGTCGTTGTCATCATCACCCTCATCATCGCCGAAGACGCTGTCGGCATCATTATCATGACCATTATTAGTATTATTTACTGTACCTTGATGTAAAATTAGAGTTTAAAACTCTTCAAAATACTCAAATCTCTATTTCTAAGCAACCATTTCCCAGTATCAGCTATATAGGTAGAAGATGTAGATCGACTGACTGACTAAGATCCAGAGATTGGAAATGTCTTTGAGCCGGCTTTTGTTGTGGAAGATCACATTTCTGTGACATTCAGAGCCCTGTCCATGTTTCAGGTAGGCGCCGGTTTCTTTCTTGATGTATAATGGAGTACGTAATCAATTAACACCTCTTTAATTGATTCTTACTAAATCAAATAATGCTTTAGATTGCCTACTATAAAACAAGGAAAAATCCAAAGAGGGTATTCAATTTCAGTACAAGATCATCAGTCTGTTGACCTTTATCATTACACCGCTGATCAGGTCTCGACTCAGACCCAACGACTCAACTCCGACTCCATTCGATCCGACTCGAGACAAGTAACCTCACTGACTCTACAACAACAGGACTTGAGACTTTATTGACTCAACTTGAGACTCGGCCTTCGACTTAACTACAAATCTAATGTCTATATGTTACACTCATAAATAAATATGTTGAATCGCATTACCTTGATGCGTTTAATGCCAACAAGTGTTTCAAATCCGGGAGAAACTGCAAACCCGGCCTCTTTCATCAATGGCTGTTCCCCATGCGGATGCAATACTACCTATAAATGAAAAATGATTTTTCATGTTAGAAGTTGTCATGGTTATAGGGCATTTTCTTGAAGCCCAAGCCATGCGTCTTGAGGCAAGACTTTGTAAGAGACAGCTTCAAAAGTCGACCGCCGGTTGTTGGCAGTTGAACCGCGTTCCATTGTTTAGAACAATAGAAACTGGCTTCAACTGGACGGAACCGGTGGTTGAGTTTTGAAGCCGCCCCTAAGCCATCACGATAACTAACCCAATTAATGTCAGCATTCGTCTACATTATTATTCCATTTATTTTTATAGCATTGGCGACTTGACAAATGGATAAAAGTATTTTATATTATATACGTCTGAAGAAGACGACGAAGAAGAAAAAGAACTAGATGGCACTGTTGTGTTTGAATAAACACGAATATCTATGCCTGTGATTCCCACCCTTACCCCCATGACCTTGACCATTTGTGGCACTCGATAGTGATCACATCCACTATGTTTGGTGGTAATTCTAACAATTTATACTTGGATGACCTTGGCCATTTCCAGCACCCGATGGTGATCATATCCACTAAGTTTCATAACAATCTAACTAACTATACTCGGATGACCTTGACATGACCTTGACCATATTCGGCACTTGATGTTGATCACATCCATTAAGTTTGATGACAATTCAACAATGACCTTGATATGACCTTGACCAATTTACGGCACTCGATAGAGATCACATCCACCAAGTTTGGTTACAATCCAACAATCTATACTCAGGTAACCTTGACATGACCTTGGCCGTTATTAGCACTCGATGGTGATCTCATCTACCAAGATTGGTTACAATCCAACAATCTTTACTCTGATGACCTTGACATGACCTTCACCATTTGTGGCATTCGATGGTGATCCCATGCATCAAGTTTTGTAGCAATCCAACAATCTATACTCGGATGACCTTGACATGACCTTGACCATTATTTACACTGGATGGTGATCTCATCCACCAAGTTTGATGATAATCCAACAAAGTATTCTTGGATGACCTTGGGGGCCCACGACCTTCGATTTTTGTGGCCAGGAAATTTCTGGGGTCATGGGCCATCATTGTACCAAGTATGGGCCCTGAGGCTACTTTAGTTCTTGAGCTAGAGGCAAATAAAGAAAAGTCAGAAGAAGAAGGAGAAGGAGAAGGCGAAGAAGAAGGAGAAGACTGAAGAGCATAAGCAGAATATCTATGCCCTGTTGCACATTCACAGACAAGAACAACAAGGAGAAGAAGTTGAAGATGAAGAAGAAGAAGAAGACGAAAAAAAAAAGAAAAAGAAGAAGAAGAAGAAGACGACGACGACGACGACGACGAAGAAGAACAACAACAACAAAAGTTACACAAATTTGTTTAAAAAACACGCATGTCCTAGCAGCAATGTCTGTATCCATCTTAAATGCGTGTACATAAACCACCTGTCTTTCTATGTTAAAATATTGTGAATACGATTAATAGTGAAGCTATACGGCTGCGTTACTTTTTTGTGCACTCTTTATACAATGTATATATTATACAACATTAATCAGGTTCTTAAAATAAGGTCAGGCGTTTGGTAGGATGACTGCAAAGCTTATCTTGTTAACGTATTGACTCATCCGGGTCATTGTTTGTTTGTTTGTTTGTTTGTTTGTTTGGTTGGTATTCTTTACCATGGATCCATATTTTAGAGGGAACTTTAAGTATCCCTCTGTTCTTCTACATGACATCTGGCTACATGGCAACCAATTTATTGGTCATCTTATAGAAAACCATAGAAGGAACTAAAGTAGTGATAATGGGCAATTAATTTAAGGGATGAAATCAAAACTCAACCGGCGGCCGACCACCGGTTCCGGGCGGTTCCGTCCGGTTTAAGGCGGTTGTATGGTTCTAAACAATTGAACGCGGTTCAAACGCAGGTCAACCGGCGGTCGAGTTTTGATTTCATCCCCAAGTCAGATATAACGAAATGTGTCAAAGCCATTTTAGTTTTTCCATCAATACAAACCTTAATTCCAGCTCCCTGAGACTCTCCCGCTATGTGATCGTCCTGCTTTATATCCAATGTTAACGTTAGACCATTATCAATACCAGGTTCGTTAACGACAAGGGCATCTTTCACCTTTGAAGGATTATTAAAAGTATAGCAAACGCCGAGATCTGTTATCACTGTTGTGAAATTCTCATGTCCACATTCCTCTACGCCGTTCCATATGCATTCCATCAGCATTTCTTTCGCAGTATACGCCCCTAATTCCGATAAAGCTGAACGTGTTATATTTATACTCCCACGAGGCTGACCAAGAGTTTCATAATATGTCGTCCAATTGAATTCATTCCGATCTTCTTGATTTAAAGAATAGAGCCGAGATATCATATCTCCAGTGACTTTAACAGACTTGTTTCTGCTCCATTGGTTTAAATTACAGAAGGTCATTGCCGGGAAGGTCATATCCTCGTTATATTCAATAGAATATTTTGTCGAAACTTCAAATTTTTGGTACTGCCGGAGGAGTTGATAAAAAGACGCGGCACCACCGATTAAGGATGTGAGAACGACTAAACACCAAATTAATCTGAAAACAACATGAATGTTCAACAATTATATAAAATTAATTTTCATTTTAAACTCTCGATCTCTCTTCAACACATTCACGTATGACATTGAATCATTACTTGTAATTAAAAAAAATTGAACGGAAGTGGTATTTATAAATAATTCTATAGCCTTGATCAAGGCTTCCTCCTTACTTTTTATTTATTCATGCTCAATAGGACCCATGATCGAAGTATCATTTATACTTGACTCCCTCAGATTTTTAGTCAGATCAGAATTTGTGTGTAGGACGAAAGCCTCGACGGGTTTGTAATTGGATTAAAAATGTTCAACTACAGGGTGTAACAATAAAATTTGTACAATTTTGAAAATAGAATGACACAAGTATGCCGCTTATTGTTTGGTTTGATATTTATATGCCTATCAAGATAATTTCTTTAGCCACCAGATAAGCTTTGTTCCAATAAAATCGACGGTATACAAGTGAAGATATGGCCAATTATGTAACCTCGTCTTAAAACCGCATGGGCCACTTTTGTCTAAGAAGTGTTACAAAAGTGACTGAATAGAGTTGAACCATGGACCACGGTACGTGCTCTTAGGTAGTTTCAAACAATGGGGTATTCGAAGTGTTAGAAATGATTACATAATCCTTGAGTTTTTGAAAGTCACAACTAAGCACTGACATAACACAACCTCATTTGCTAGAAATCGTAGCTGCAGCTCAACAACTTCAACCCAAATTCACGTTGGAAGAGCGTATTTTTTATGGTTATGACATTCGGTAACACATGGAGTCAAGCAACAACCATAAGATTGTTTATAGCTCATTTTTCACATCTTCCATCAAGGCATACAATTACATTTAACTGTGAGAAGTATGTAGAATTTGTTAACAGAAATGCTGGCAATAGTGGTCGCCCCAGAACAGCTAGATGCCCAGCTGAACTTAATTTCAAAATTTCATTGTTTTGTACTTATGGATGTAAAAACTGTTCTCAGTTTTATCAATGATATCTCAGGGATATGAGAAATTAATGTACTTTATTTTAATTTGAAAGAAATTTCATGACATCATTTATAGATTTTAAAGACATATCATATTATTATTAAGTTCATGTTAATTATATGAAGAAACACCACTTATAATTCTTTTGTGTCAAATCTTTAATGCACGATTAGCATCGTATCTACGCGGTTCACACTTGATACAGGGTGAGGCAAAAAAAGTGCAATAGAGCAAAGAATCGATATTCATGTAAGAACCAAGTTGAACTTTCCTATTATTGAAAATTTCTATAAATGCCACACTCAATTGTCACCTTCTGTGAAAAAATGAAGTGAATCACAACTACAGTTTAATTTTTATTAGTCCTTTTGCTGCGATATCCAATTTCACTATTTGTCCACGAGATACCATGTATTTTGAATGAGAGCACACAATGCACGATAAAGGCACCAGCTCTGAAACTGACTTTAACTTAAAGTAAGGTTCATTTTTGCGTTATTTTAATTTTTTTCTAACATTACTTTAAGTCCTTCATACCTCACTCGACTCCAACTTCAGTTTTTTAATTCCAATATGTCCAACTTACTTGATATTTTGTAATTCACTCCACTTCAGTTTGCGTGCATATCATTTCGACATTTGAAAAACCCGCCTACAAATTTGTATGTTTTTGATAGAGAATAAACATCTTTAAAGTAAAGGTAAAATGAAAATAACAACAAATATTGTTTCTTCTCCTTAAACAAGACTATGGGCAATAACACTTTGGGTGCTCTATTTTATTTCAATGCCTTAAAGGTTAAGAAAATGGCAGTTGTTCCAAATCTTCCTTACACAGAGTGAGCTGACATTCAAATTTTAGGTGTCTCTTGGACAAACATTAACATTGGGTATCGCTATAAAATGTGTCATAAAAACAAAACGGTAAATGCTAATTCCATACTTTTTTCACACAAGGTCACTGATGGATATATCATTAATAAAATGTTTTAATACCTAAAAGTTTCAACTCGATTCTTAAATAAAAATGGATTATTTTCTCTATTGCACTTTTTTTGACTCACCCTGTATGCCCAAACATGGCAAAAGTGGCCCAACGCGTTTTCTGGACGATTTAATTAATCGTACATAACTTTTGAACCCAAGCTAGTAAAGAAACCAACTAAACGTCTTCTTTTAGCCAAGATATCACTGATTACAGTGCATATAACATTTGTGCCATAACTCTTTTAGTTATTTCCTGAGAAGTCAAAATGCAATTGTACAACTTTTATTGTTACACCCTGTATAGGAAGAACTGTATCCCATTCTCAGGAAATCAAGCTTAACCATCATAAAGGAAGTGACATTATTTGTATAAATATTATATATTTCTTTTTACATTTTGTGTATAATTTGCAGTACAACCTATGGACTTCCCCAGATTTTGAAAAATAACTGAAAGCCTCCCATGGTGTATTATGTAATCAATTACCAACTCTACAAGTCCTTGGCGCTGGCAATATGAGCTAGGGAGGAAGTATGCCTTGTGGCCATGGTGTGCATTTTGCTCAAACACTACCCCTGCAGTGCACAGTACGCCTGGGGTTAAATATGACAAGAAAGTCCACTATCTAGCAATTCAAATGTCAATTTTCACAAAGTTATGATGGTAAATAATTATTTTGAAAGAATAAATAACTTAAAAATTTTGGAAAGAAATATACATTTTTGGAAGATGTGGCACCCGGGATGTGGCAAAGCTTCCATGAATTTTACATTCACTAACTATGGACGCCAAAGGACTTGAAACAAGTCTATAAATTCTATAGAAGAAGAGCATTAGTTACGTAATGATGATATAATACAGTAAGCCAAATAATTAAGGTACCAGTTATGTTCACCCCTGTATATCAGAGGCAGAGGAAAATATGTCAAATTTAATATCAGCATCCAATACCTGCAGCCTTTAACTCTGATTTAAGACCTTCACTGTTGAAATTGGTTGAGAATTAAACAAGAAA